>NC_092877.1:280510811-280812998 GCF_028372415.1 Notamacropus eugenii
ATTTAAAAGTAGGTGAGAGTTTTGCATTTTATATTTTAAAAAAATTTTATGTAGTATGAAAAAAACCAGAAATTCCCCAAATCCCCCAATTAAATGTGAGGTGGAGGAAGGGTGGAGGGGAAAGGGAGAAAAGGGAAGTAGGGGAGAAAGAGAGAGTTGTTTAATGGAATTTCTAATGAAAAGACCTCAGTTGAGTAGGAACTTTGAAATGCAAACAGGAGTCAAGAAAGGAAAGTTTAATTAACTGGGAGGAGCTATAAGATAATGTAGAATTAACATTCTAATGGGGAAAAATACAAGTATCCTCTCAACACCTTAATGTTTTTAAAAGGAATTGGAAGGGGTTTGTTAAAGAAGAGAAACAGAAATACTAGTGGTATATTGGTTCTATTTCTAGGATTAGAATAGGAGAAAGAAAAGGGAGGGTAAAAGTAATACTTTTTTAGAGAAAGAAGGAAGAAGAGAGTGCAATTTTCTATTTCTCATATTTTGAGTGCATGCGTAAACTATATAAATATGGAGAAAAGCAATACAGGGAATGGGCTTCAGATGTACCTCACTCTTATTCAAAATAGACAAAGGAGTGTAAATATATATATTCACAAAAAGAGAGTGATATAAAAATATGTCAAACTTAACCAGGAAACAACTGGAAAAAAGGTGATGTGGAATAAGATGGGGGATAATACTGGGGAGGAGTAGCTGTAAGCAAAATAAACTTCCTGATCCTGAAAAGAGGACAAAAAGTAGAAAAACAAAAAGGAAATAACTAGAAATTAAAGGGATGTACTCAACTGCAGCTTAAGTAGCTATGGAATGGTAGAACAAATTTTAGTATATTCATGTAATGTAATATTATTGCACTATAAGAAATACCAAAAGATGACTCAGAGAATTCTCACCAATATGAAGTGACAAAGAGTGAAGTGAGCAGAAGAGGAAAATAATTTATATATGGAAAGCAATATTGTAAGGAAAAAGTAAAGCTTTGATCAATACAGGGACCAACAATGGCTCCAGACATCACCCTATGATGCAGCATGGTATTACCTACTTTCTGCTAGAGAGGGGATGACAAAAGGTACAGAGGCATCCATTGTCTTTAAATGGTCATTGTGTAAATTCAATTTGTCTGACAATGCTTACTTTGTCACTTTTCCTTTTTTTCTTTCAGTTTTTTTTTTAATAGAGCAACTCAGAGAGGAGAAAATTTTTAAAAAGTCCACTAATTTCAAATTTTTTTTTAATACACAAAAGTAAATTCAGAAGGAAGTGTATACAAATGGAGTAGTTTTTAAAGCAATGTGTAAAATATTTTGCATATGTATGTGCATGTTTATACATACATGGACATATATATACATGTGTGTGTCTGTGAGTGTGTGTGTGTGCGTGTGTGTATGGAAGTGGATTAAAATGAAGATTCAGAATCCCACAGGCAGTCTTTGAGGGTTGTGCAATGTGTTTGGCAATGCTCATTTTGGGTTTTTATTTTCTGAATAAAAATAATGAAGTATTAGAGAAAAGGATTGTGAAAGATTAGAAGCACTGCCTTACACATACACACACACACACAAAACATAGTCTTTTAAAGAAACAGAAAGCATTAGAAGTGGAAGGAAAGAACTCTAGAAAACTTATGATGCTCAAATGAACCACATTATCACAGGTGCATCCACAGATAAACCTAGCACAAAGACAATAAACAGACATAAAATGAGTATATGTCAACATTTTTCTAATAATATACTTTCATCTTCAGTGCCATTTAGAGCCTTACAAACTATGACTTCAGTCTCTGGTGTGTTAAATGAAAAAGTTGTAATTAAAATTAGTAATAAAGTTGGAAATGTGCCTGGATAAGGACAAGTATACTATAATTTGAGGAAATCTATGCACATAAAGTGCAATATTAAAGTATGATGGAATCACTTTAAATGATAGGTCAGTAAAGGTAAGATACCAAAAGAAAAAAACTATGGATTGTATGGCTCTCAAAAAGGTAACTGACCTACATGCCTACTATGTTGTCCTTATAAAATCTTTATAAGATTCATCACCATCTTTTTTCTCCAAGTCTTTTTTCTCCAATTCACTCATATATTAGAGGGGAGTATGGTCAGAAAAGAGAAAGCTGTCACAATTTGGGATATTACTCCCTGGAAGATGCCCTTCTGAGCTGCTTTTGAAGAATAGCCTAACTTATGGCCAGAATTATCAATTGTGGGGATTCCCATCTGAATCTCTCTCATCCCACAACATGTACATTGAGAATCTCTTCAAAGGAAATATTAGAAGGAAAGAGATAAATTTCCACAAATGATTCTCTATAATAGATCTTACCATTATGGTCACACTGCAAGATATAAATAAGATACACCCATGTTTATTGTTTATTACCCCCATGAAAATAATTTTACTTGGCAAAATAAAATAGATTCTTAAAGGTTTACTTACACAAAAATTTTAACATTTCTTATGAGATAATAGGTCCTTTTCTGCCCCTTCCAGCCAACAAAGTGTTCACCTATGAAAATGGCATTACCTTGAATTCTTCCAAAGTTGATTTATATTATTTCTTCAAAAGCATGGGTTTTTTTAGCCTGCCTGACTTTCTTCCTTCCTAAGAATGTTCCAGGCTCAAAGATTGGGTGGAGGTTCCTAGGTTTGAGGCTCACAAGTTGAAAAGATTCTAAGCTTAACTGCCAAGGAACTGCTGTTCATCTCTTCTGGCTTCCCTGGCTTCCTTCAAGTCTCAGCTCCAGTTTGAAGGAGCTGTAAGACGGCATGACTCCACCTAAAGCCATGGCTTTCGCATGGCCACGCTGGCCTGGTGAGAAGAAGACAGGTGAGTTGCCTCTAGACATCAACATCCGTGATCCACGATGGGACCAGAACACCTTTATGGGCCGAGCTAAGCATTTCTTCACTGTCACCAACCCCTTGAACCTTCTACTATCTGAAAAGGAACTGAATGATGCCCGAACCATTGTGAAGAACTACAAGGCAGGGATTGTGACCCCTGGACTGACTGAAGATGAGCTATGGAAAGCCAAATATAAATATGACTCTGCCTTCCACCCTGACACTGATGAGAAGGTCTTTCTCATTGGCCGAATGTCAGCCCAAGCACCCATGAATATGATCATCAGTGGCTGCATGCTCACTTTCTATAAGAACATTGCAACTGTGATATTCTGGCAGTGGGTGAACCAGTCCTTCAATGCTATTGTCAATTACTCCAATAGAAATGGAAATATCAAAGTTACTGAGAAGCAGCTTGCAGTAGCTTACATGAGTGCTACCACTGGGGCTGTGGTCACAGCTGTGGGATTCAGAAGCCTCACCAAATATCTACCCAGGCTTGTTGGCCGCTTCATCCCGCTAATAGCTGTGTCTGCTGCCAATTGCATCAATATCCCACTGATGCGGGAGAGGGAGATTCAGATGGGAATCCCTGTGACTGATGATTCTGGCCATAAGTTAGGCTATTCTTCAAAGGCAGCTCAGAAGGGCATCTTCCAGGTGGTGATATCTCGGATTGCCATGGCTTTTCCTTCTCTGACCATACCCCCTCTAATTATGAATGAATTAGAGAAAAAAGACTTCTTGAAGAGAAGACCGTGGCTCTCAGGCCCTGTGCAGGTGGGCATGGTTGGCATTTCTCAGTTGATTGCCACTCCCTTGTGTTGTGCACTTTTCCCCCAAAGGAGTTCCCTTCTAGTGAAATACCTAGAGCCAGAGCTCAGAGCTCAGATCAAGGAGCACAGCCCGAATACTGAGACTGTTTATTTCAACAAGGGACTCTGAGGGAAGTGGGGCCCATCCCAGTATTCTCCACTTCTGCGCCAGTCTCTAGCTTCCTGTCACTGATTTTGAGGCATCTCTGCTGTGATATCTCTTCTACCCTCCCTAATCTCCTCTCGTGCTCTCTGCTCTACCCTGCTCTCAGGGAATGTACCTCCAGTATACCCTAGAACCTAACAATTGGAGCTTATCTTTCTCTTGTGCTAAAATGGCATATGCCCTCTCCTCCCATCAAGTACTAAAGATCAAGGAAAGACACATAGTCTTTAAGGGTAATGGTGGTGGAGAGTTTGTCAGGCTGTTAGAGAGGAATAAAAAAACAGCCATTGTGAACTTTCAGGACCTTGCCCATATTGGACTAGGGAGGCGGGGACAGGGAGGGGTGCGGGGAGGGGGGTAGCATTATGGCCTAGAAATTGTTTACTCAGTTCCTGGCCTGCTTAGGTTTTCTGTATAAACTCAAGATTTCAAGATTGAGGGTGAGGGGACTAGAAAAGGAAATTCCCATAGGGATACCTGAACCCTTCTTTCCCATTAGAACAAAGTGTGTACATGTGTTTTCTTGTGTTCCCTTGATTCTCTGGAGAGAGTTTTTCTCTCAAATGAAGCAGAGCAACTACAGGATGTACAATAAGTTGTAAAGACTGAGAGGCAGATGGTGAAACCAGGACCTGAGTAGTCTCCAGCTTAAGAACTCACCTAATCCTATGGAGGATCCAGGAGGGATGAGTTCATACTGGCTCCCCACCCTTACCCTATCCTGTGGAGAACAAAGGTCATGGAATCACTTGTGAATATGTATCCGTAGTTTAAGCGATTGTGCTTGTGTCTCTGTGATTATGACATAAGTTTGTCTGTTGTAAGTGCATGACTATACTGGAATATCTATGAGGGTCTAATTGTATGAGTCTGGCATATCTATGTTTCTGTAACTATATTCTCACATGTGATTCTGTTGCTATCAGAGGCAACATAGTCCTGGGGAGCCCATTGCATTAGCAGACATTTTCTGTTCTCTGAATATTGGGTTTCAAATTAATTAAAAGTCTCTTTCAGCCCATAGTTTAATGCCTTCTTTAATTTCAGCCTGGCCTTAGACTCTGGATAGTTAGTAGTGATGGGATGTGAATGGTAGAGGATATCTGGTGTGAATGGGTATGTCTCTGTGTCTGAACTTTCCATCATTCATCTCAGATAACATAAGACCATATTGTCATGATTGAGCTCAATCAAAGCCCTTCACACCTATCATCTTGCTCTCTATCTCCCCTTACCCTTCTCCCAACTATTACCAGCAATGACTCCCATCATACAAGTGTTTGTACCAAAATAAAATTGATTCTTTTAAAAATATGTACTTGTTTTTACACTTTCAGCATGCAAACTGCAACCATATTAAACTATACTTACACTATTTTACAACTATATGGTAAAATTGAGGTGACAAATGTAAAAATACTTTTCCTAAAATAAAAGAATGAGATTGGAAAGTTGGTAAAGTGAATATTAGAGTCAGGGGCGGTGTTTATTACAGGGGAACATGTTTGTAGATGGAAGGGAAAGACTAATTGAGAGAATAGAAATGAAAGAATTTGAGGATTAATTAATGGAACAAAGTCTCAGAGGAGGTAGGAAGAAATGGGGTAGGATCAAGGGTAAAGGAGTAAGGTGAGAAAACCTTGGGATGAAAGAAGAAAAGGATGAAAACATAAAAAAAAAAAATAAGCTTCATTAATGTACAGTCTTTTTCCTTTTTCTTTGCATCCCCACCACTTAGCACAGGGATCCCTGCTGCTTGAAACTTGGTTTAAATGTTGAGAGCAGGACTTGAGGAAAGGTAATCTGGAGAGAATAAGAGATGGGGGTAACACTGGGACCCTCAAGAAAGTGAGGCTTTGGAATAGTCACTACACAGAACACTGTGAAAAACTGTTCATAAATGAAAATGTAAAGGAATTCCCAGCCCTAGCCCTAGTGAAGGCCCTGGCAAAGGTATGAAGCAACAGTTTTTTCATTGACTTAATTTGCATAGTTTTATAGGTGTTTTCAGGAATGTTTTGCTTTCAGGGACTTGGAGCAGAGCATGTGGGCAGTGGTGAGTTTGGAGTGGGACGAAGGTCCTCAAATATTGTACTAACAAGGCATATGTTAAGCAAGGGAAAGAAAATAAGAAATTACACAGTAACATCAAGAGTATTAGTGGCTGATAATGATGTACTAACTAAGAAAGGAAGCATATGAAAACAGAATAGAATCCATGAATTGGAATCAGAAATATTCATTCACAAGTTGATGTATGTTGACAGAGATTCTTTGTACATTTAAAAATATTTAAAGATGCTTTTTTAAAAAGCCAATTGGGAAACTGAGGAAATGAAGTTAAAAATATGTGCAATGGAAGGAGAGAACACGTAGGAGCTTGGGTATAAAAAACTATGAGAGATGAGAGAGACAGAGACAGAGAGACAGAGACAGAGAGAGAGAAGAGAAAAGCAGCATAGAACAGTAAATAGAGAGCTGGCCTTAGAAACAAAAAGACTTAGGTGTAGGTCCTGCTCCTGAGACAATAGAGTTTATGTAACTCTTTTCAAATCACTTAACCTCTCAGTGCTCTAGGCAACTCCTTGACACTATAAATTGTAGAGAAGGTGCCAAAAGTAATGGGTAATACCATTTTATATGCTGTTATAATTTTTACCTATCACAGAATGAATGGAGACTGAAATAAATGTCATGTTGAGGTCTTTGGAAATACTACAAAAATGAGGGGAAGCTAGATTGAATTTTGAACTCCAGAGTTTTTTTCCCTTCCCTAAATTCAGCATAACACTAGAAAAAAATCCATCTTCGTATTACCACTTTTCCCAGTCCTATTTTCTATCATACATCTAGCCCAAAAGATTAGTCAATACTGAAATACATGAAAAGGTAAAATGAAAACAACAATGTAAACAGTTTCTAAATGAGTTAGACAGTGAGAAAGTGAATAGTAGGCAATAAATTGTGCTTTTAAGTTAGCAAAGGAGTTTACATGCATTATTGCAAGTTCATAACCACTCAGCAAGGTGGGATACTGCAAGCCATTATTACTAGTCCCATTTTATAGATATAGAAACTGATGTTCACAGAGGTTAATGACTTGTCCATCATTACAAATCTATTAAGGTTCACAAACAGAATTCAAACTTAGGTCATTTTGAGTCTGTGTCCTTTAAGCAATCCTATACACCATGATGCCTCTAAACTGAAAAAAGCCAGAATGTGGGGAAACTTTTGTGATCAAGTAATGATTTCAGGGCGCTCAGATGGCAGAGTAAGCAGTAAGTTGCTATCACTCTCCCTTTCTGACCTCTTAAAAAAACAGAAAGCCCACTCCCCCTCCCCTAGGAAAAATCCTGGAACAAGAGAGTCAGCAAAAAGACAGAGTAGAGAAGTCTCTTAATCCAGGATATTTGGAGGATCAGCAAGAAAGGTCTGTAAGGTAAAAGAGGAGCACATTTCTGGAAAGCAAGTATCCCAGAAAGCCCCACCTCAGCAAACCAGGAGATGATCCTGAGCCCCAGGGTGGTGGAGCAGGCAAATATTAACAGTAAGATCCCTCACATGCTTTAGTATAGTCAGGGGAACTGGCAGACTACAGTTCAGAAATTATCACATGTGCCAGCAAATCCCAGAATTGTCAGGCATCTTCCAGCAGTAGATCTCTCCCACTTCAGCACAACAACAGGCAAGCAGGTATCCTCATGCTTCAGCTCAACCCCAGGGAAAGGCAGAAAAATCCCACCTGGTCTCAGCACATGCCAGACACCACCACTAGGACCTCAGCTAAGCACCAGGTAAACTGCCAGACCTCTAGAGCTCCCAGATGTCAGCACCTGAGGCCCTACCACACAAAGTCAGTGACCAGGCCCCTGGCTCCCAGCACAAGAAGCTTGGGACAGTGCTCCCTGTGCTCCAGCAGGAGAACTCAACTTTAAAAGCCAGGAAAGAGGCAAACATCATGAACCAAAAAGCAGAAAAGAATACTGAATGCAGAGAATTATGATGGTAACAGGGAAAATCAAAACACAAATTCAGAAAAGGACTACATTGTCAATATACCTACATCTGAAATCTTAAAGGCAAATAGGAATTGGTCCCAAACCCAAAAAACCTTCTTGGAAATGCCCAAGAAGGATCTTAAAAGTCAAATAAGAGAAGTAGAAGAAAAAATGGGAAAAGAAATGAGAGGTATGCAGGAGAGAGTCAATAACTCGGAAAAAGGACAAAAATTTAGTAAAGAAAAGAGTGTCTTAAAAATATAATTGGGTGAATGAAAAAGGAGGTACAAAAACTCACTGAAGAGAACTCCCTAATAAGAAGAACTGGCCAAATGGGATAGGAGGTACAAAATCTAACTGAAGAAAACAATTTGTTAAAAATTAGAATTGGGCAAGTGGAAGCCAATGACATTCTGAGACATCAAGAATCAGTCAAACAAAATCAAAAGAAGGAAAAAGTAGAAAAAAACATAAAATACCTCATTGGAAAAACAACTGAACTGGTAAATAGATGCAGAAGAGATAATTTTAAGAATTATTTCTCTGTCTGAAAGCTATGATCAAAACAGACAGCGTCTTTCAAGAAATCATCAAGAAGAACTGCCCTGAGGTCCTAGAACCAGAGGGTAAAATGGTCATTGAAAGAATCCACTGATCACTTCCTGAAAGCAATCCCAAAATGAAAATGACAAGGAATATTGTAGCCAATTCCACAATTATCAGGTAACAGAGAAAATACTGCAAGCATCCAGAAAGAAACAATTTAAATATCATGGAACCACAGTGAGAAATTCACAGGACCTAGTAGCTTCCACATTAAAGGATCAAAGGGTTGGAATATGATATTCCAGAAGGCAAAGGAGATTGGATTACAACCAAGGATCAACTACCCAACAAAACTGAGCATAATTTTTAGGCGAGGAGATAAACATTCAATGAAAAAAGGGACTTCTAAATCTTCCTGATGAAAAGACAAGAGCTTAGCAGAAAATTTGATCTTCAAATACAAGACCCAAGAAAATCACAAAAAGGTAAACAGAAAAGAAAGAAAAAACATGCTATTCAATAAGGGTAAACTATTTACATCCCTGCATGGAAAGATAGTACTTATAACTCTTCAGAGCTGAATCATTATTATAACATTTAGAAGGGATATACATAGTGTGGGTATAAGCTGACTTTGATACGATAATAAAAATATTAATTAAAGGATGAAAAAAAGATTGTACTGGGAGAAGAGGAAAGAAGGAGACAGAAAAGGGTAAATTACATCATATGAAAGAGACACAAAGATCTATTACAATAGAGGAAAAAAGGGAGGGAGATAAGCAGTCTGTATCTTACTCTCATTAGATGTGTCTCAAAGAGAGAATAACATACAAGCTCACTTAAGTATAGAAAACTATCTTACCCTACAGAAAGTAGGAGGCAAAAGGGGAAAGAAAATGGAGGGGGTGAATAGAGGGGAAAATAAAAGAGAGGGAAGAGAGAGGGGAAAGAAAAAAAGAGTGGGGCTGATAGAAGGGAGGGCAGATTGAGGGAAGTGGTGGCGAGTAGCAAAATTCTTGTGAGGAGGAAAAGGGAAAAAAGAGGGAGAAAAGCATAAAGGAGGGGGTGGGGGAAAATAGGATGGAGAGAAAAACAGTAATCATAACTGTGAATGCGACTGGGATAAACCCTCACATAAAGCAGAAGTGGAGAGCAGAATGGATTAAAAACCATAATCCTATAATATATTGTTTATAAGAAACACATTTGAAGCAGAGAGATATAGAGTAAAGGTAAAAGGCTAAAGCAAAATATATTATGCTTCATCTAAAGTAAAAAAGCAGGGATACTGATGATCTCAAACAAAGCAAAAACAAAAACAGATCTAATTAAAAGAGATAAAGAAAATATATCCTACTAAAAGGTACCATAGGCAATGAAATTATATCAATATTAAGCATATATGTACCAAGTGATACCGCATTCAGATTCTTAAAGGAGAAGTTAAGTGAGTTACAGGAAAATACAGAGAGCAAAACTACACTAGTGGGGTCCTTGAAATTCCCCTCTCAAAACTAGATGAATCTAAACACAAAATAAACAAGAAAGAAGTTCAGAAGGTGAACAGAATTTCAGAAAAGTTAGATATGACAGGCCTCTGGAGAAAATTGAATAAGGATAGAAAGAAATATACCTTCTTCTCAGTGGAACGTGGCACCACCACAAAAATTGACTATGTACTCAAGCATAAAAACTTCATAATCCAATGAAGGCTGAGATATGAAATGAAATATGAAATGCATCCTTTTTAGATCACAATGCAATGAAAATTACATGTGATAAAAGGCTATGGAAAGACAGAATGAAAATTACTTGGAACTTAAATAATCTAATCCTTAAGAACAACATGCCAAAAGCAATTCTTAGGAAAAGTTTTATGTCTCTAAATTCTTACATGAATAAAATAAAGAGGAATCCAATGAAGTGGATATGCAAGTAAAAAAACTAGAAAATGAACAAATTTTTAAAAACTCAATTAAAATAACCAAATTAGAAATTCTGAAAATCAAAGGAGAGATTCATAAAACTGAAATTAAGAAAATTATTGAACTAATAAATAAAACTACACACTGGTTTTATTAAAAAAAAAACACAATAAAATAGATAAACCTATGGTCAATTTGATTAAAATGAGGAAAAGCTAAATTACCAGTATCAAAAATGAAAAGGGTGAATTCACCACCAATGAAGAGGAAATCAAAATAATAATTAGGAGCTATTTTGACCAACTGTATGCTAATAAATGTGATAATCTAAGTGAAATGGATGAATACTTACAAAAATATAAATTGCCCAAATTTACAAAAGAGGAAATAAAATACTTAAGTAACCCCATTTCAGAAAAAGAAATTGAATCAGCCATCAATGAACTCCCTAAGAAAAAACATGTCCAAGATCACATGGATTCACAAGTGAATTCTACCAAACACTGAAAGAATAATTAATTCTAATGCTATATGAGCTAATTGGAAAAATGAGTAAAGAAGGAGTCCTGACAAATTATAGACCGATATCCCTCATGAATATAGATGTGAAAATTTTAAGTAAAATATTAGCAAAGAGATTGCAGCAACTCATCATGAGGATAATATACTATGACCATGTGGGATTTGTAGGGTTGCTTCAATATTAGGATAACTATCACCATAATAGACCATATCAATAGCAAAATTAAAAGAAAGCATATGATTATCTCAATAGATGCTGAAAAGGCTTTTGACAAAACACAGCACCCATTCCTATTTAAAACACTAGAGAACATAGGAACAAATGACGATTTTCTTAAAATGATAAGTAGAATCTACCTTAAAACCATCAGCAAGAATTATACGTAATGGAGATAAACTAAAAGCATTTCCAGTAAGATCAGGGTGAAATAAGGATGTCCATTATCAAACAACCATTATTCAGTATTGTACTAGAAATGTTAGCTATAACAAGAGAAGAAAAAAGAAACTGAAGGAATTAGAACAGGCAATGGAGAAACAAAGCTATCACTCTTTGCAGATGATCTGATGGTATACCTAGAAAATCCTACAGAAACAACTAAAAAACTGCTTGAAATAATTAACTTTAGCAAAGTTGTAGGATACAAAATAAATCCACAGAAATCATCAGCATTTCTATATATTACTAACAAAGTCCAGTAGCAAGAGATAGAAAGAAAAGTTCCATTTAAAATAACTGTGGACAACATGAAATATTTGGGAGACTACTTGCCAAGATACAATCAGGAATTATATGAACACAACTACAAAACACTTTTCACATTAATAGTGTTACATCTAAATAACGAAAAATATCAGTTGCTCATGGGTAGGCTGAGCTAATATAAATAAAAGGAGAGTTCTACCTAAATTAATTTACTTATTTAGTGCTATACCAGACTATCAAAAAATTAATTTATAGAGTTAGAAAAAATAACACAATTCACCTTGAAGGACAAAAGGTCCAGAATATCAAGGGAAATAATAAAAACAAATAAAAGGAAAGGTGGCCTAGTCACACCAGATCTAAAAGTGTATTATAAAGCAGCAATCATCAAAACTACTTGGTACTGGCTAAGAAAAGGAGTGATGGAACAGTGGAATAGAGCATTCATTGACTATAGTAATCTACTGTTTGATAAATCCAAGGCTTCCAACTTCTGAGATAAGGACTTATAATTTAACAAAAATGGTTGGGAAAACTGGAAAATGGTATGGCAGAAACTAGGCATAGACCAACATCTTACATTGAATACCAAGATAAGGTCAAAATGGGTACATGATTTAGATATAAAGGATGAGACTATAAGCAAATTTAAGAGAGCACAGAGTAGTTTACCTGTCAGTTCTATGGAGAAGGGAAGAATTTATGTCCAAACAAGAGAGAGAGAACATTATGACATGCAAAATAGATAATTTTATTACATTAATTTTTTTTTTTGCACAAAAAAAGCCAATTCAACCAAGCTTAGAAGGGAATCAAAAAGTGGGGAAATAATTTTGACAACCAGTGTCTCTGAAAAAGGCCTTGTATCTAAAATATATAGAAAACTGAGCCAAATTTATAAGAATATAAGTCATTCCCCAATTGATAAATGGTCAAAGAATATGAACGGGCAGTTTCTGGTGAAGAAGTTAAAGCTATCTATAGTAATATGAAAAAATGTTCTAAATCACTATTGATTAGAAAATTTCAAAACAAAAGAGTTCTGAGAAACCACATCACACCTATCAGATTGGCTAACATGACAAAACAGGAAAATGATAAATGTTGGAGAAGACACGGGAAAATTGGAAGTCTAATGCATTGTTGGTGGAGTTGTGAACTGGTCCCACCATTCTAGAGAGCCATTTGGAGTTATGCCCAAAGGGCTATAAAACTATTCAGACCTTTTTGACCCAGCAAAAGCACTTCTATGGGGGAAAGACACCACAGGTGTTTCCTCAATCTTTCTCTTTTGACAGAGAAGGAAAAATCAAGGAAGGGATAGACCTGGATTATGATAATTCCTCCTAAGAGTTGAATGCTACTTGAGATAATATTGTTTAGCTAAGACCGGGATATGCAATTAATGAGTGGGTGTTAGTGGTGAGGGATAATTCAATTTTTTCAGTTGAGATACAAAATCATAAAAAGTAAAATATCAAAAGATCCAAGGGGATAAATTGGAATGCCTTCAGATTCAGCCACAAAATGTGAAACAAATATCATTGGAAATCAAATTACCGAGTCTTATGATATAAAAATTCAAGTTAATCCAAAATTAAAGAAAAAAACATTAGCTTTATATCTATGATATATATAGATAGATATACAAATATATTTCATATGCACTTATTTCCACTCAAATTAATATGTAAGCTCATTGATAATAGAGGTTATTTCATTCTGTGTAATTTTCATTTACCTAGTGCCTAATATAGTAGTAAACGCTTAATAAAAATTTGTTGATTGATTGATTGATGTTATCTATAGAGCAAATACAATTTTATTTTGTAAGGAGATAACATGGTGTAGTTAAATAAGCATTACTCTTGGAATCAGGACATCTGGGTTGAGTATTGACTTTTGAATTATCTGTGCAACACTGGACAATCATTTAGCTTCTCTGGTTGTTAGTTTTCTCACATATAAAATAAAGGTAATTATTTAACATTATTTATCTGGAAGTTTTATTGTGAGGATAGTGCTTAATAAACACAATCATTGCAACTCTGAGTTGGATGAGATCTCAGAGGTCATCTCATCCAACCTATGCCTTAATGAGA
This sequence comes from Notamacropus eugenii, assembly GCF_028372415.1. Lineage (NCBI taxonomy): Eukaryota > Metazoa > Chordata > Mammalia > Diprotodontia > Macropodidae > Notamacropus > Notamacropus eugenii. Next base: position 280,524,463 of record NC_092877.1, read on the forward strand.
ATCCTTTATCAAAAAAAAAAACCCTAGGAAGTGGTTATCTAGACTCTGTTTGAGAAAAGGAGAACTTTTGACTTCAGTGACATTCATTCTACTTTTTTGATAGTTCTAATTCTTAGGAAATATGTTCCCTTATATTGATCCTAAATCTACCTCTCTGTCAATCATTACTCTTACATCAGTCTTCTAGGCAGAAGCAGAACAACTTAATATTTCTTCCATATGATAGTCCTTCAGATATGTGAAGACAGTTATCAGGTTCCTTTCCTTCCCAAGCATTGTCTTTACCAAACTTAACAGCCCCATCTCCTTCAACTGATCCTCCTGTGGCATTATCTGAGGTGTTCTCATCATACTGGTACCTCTTCTTGGATGAGCTCTACTTCATCAGTATTCTTCTCGTACTCAACCAAATCTGACACATCCAAAATTGGATTGGCCAGAGGTGCTCTAACCAGGGTAGTGTATACAGCAGATTACCTCCTCCAATATACTAAATACAATATAATAAACACATTCATTAATGCGGTCCGTGATACCTTTGACATGTTTAGGTGGTTGTCTGCTAAAACCCTCAGAGTACTGTCAAACAAATCATTATCTAATCATCTTGTATTTGGACAGCTTATTCCTTGGATCCAAGTGCAAGATTTTACATTTTAGATTTCATATCTATGTATTTGACTCTTTGTTCTGGACAATCAAGATTTCTTCAGATCCTGTCACCATTATTTAATATGCTTGCTATCCATCCCAGCTTTGTGTCATTTAAAAGTCTGAAACATATCCCATCTGCATGTTATCTCAAGCTAGTAATAAAAATGTTGAACAACAGAGATCCAAGGATAGCTACCTAGGATATTTCACTATAGACTTCCCTCTAAAGTGACAGAAGACTCAGTCACTGCTATTTGTATTCAATCATTCAACCAATTCCAATCCAGCTGTACTGTCATCCAGCCTTCCTTTGTCTGTCTTGTCTATAGCATTGTAATGGTAATTTAAATGGGAAGATTTTTCCCATTCATTAATAGGTTCATGTGACCTGCCTAGGTCACATGGAAGCCTGAGTCATATGGAACCTATGGTAGGAGGAGTTTGCTGAATGGGTGGAACAGGAAGAGGCAGAGCTAGAGCAGAACTGAGAGAAAATTTTGGTCAGAGATCAGTCAGCACTGAAGGAGGCAGGCAAGCCCCTCAGCGGACTGTGAGTGAAGGAAGGGCATTTTGTTTAAAGGAGCCTGTTTGTAATTTGTTTAAGGGAGATGGTTTGTGGGAAGCCTGGCAGAGGGAAGGCTTGGGGCTGGTGTTGCCCTCTGTATTGTTATTGTGTACAGATTATGGTGGATTTGGCTTTCTGATGTCTGAATAAATGCTTTGGTTCTGTCTTCCATGTGGAGAGTCTGTTGTATTTTGAGATTCAGAATGATGCCTGCACACTCATTAGTCCCATAGGCACTGAATATTGTGTTGGCTCTACACGTATAAGGACAAAATGAAAGACTTGCTGGAATCCAAGTAGAATCTACCACTCTAGGGACCCTGTTAAAAAAGGAAATGAGACTTTTCCTGATGTGATTTATCCTTTTATGTAGCCATGATGGGATCCTCAGGCCTGAGGAATTCTTTACATATTTAAAAAATATTGACAACCCCAAAGAGTTTGTTTATACGGTTTATATCCATCAATATTTATTATCTTAGAAATTAAAATATTTTAGTATTATAAAAACAGTATTGAATTTATAGATAACTCTGAAAGGGTTTCAGGGACCCCAGAGATACCCAGGCCACACTTTCAGAGTTGCTGTTTTATTTATCTCATTTCCATAAATTCTTTATAAATAAAAATCATCATAAGGAATTCACTGACAACTGTGTTTCGTAAGTATCTTATTCTTCATATGAACCTTCCTCTCTAAGCCTTTATATCACAATCCATGGTGCCTAGAAACCAATAGTTGTCAGCATCTAGGGTAACCAGGAAATCAGCAACAGCAGCAGTAACAACTAGAGGTCAGCACTGAGGATCAAGGTGGTCAGTTTTTACTATATACTGATATGGAAGTGAAGGCAGATGGGAAAGTGAGTAAGAGTCCTGATATGAAGTGCTTTAAAATAAACATCAGAGTGTTGACGGGGATATGGTGAGGCTAGCAGAGCAAGGGAAAGTCCAGGTCAGAATTTCTGTCATGTATTCAACAGGAGAATGTCCAAGGAGAAAAACTCAGATTGTCCACCTCCAATATGGTAAGGATCCTAACAACTGTTTTTAGTTACTCTGAAAGAGTTATCATGAAGATATCTTTGGAGCTGTCAAAATCTAAGTGGAAAGTAGTCATATATCTCCTTGTCCTTGATTGGCATTTGCCAGTTCTATCCATTCTGAGATTCTAGTAGAGATTCTGACTGGTCCAGTAGTTGTGACCTCCACCTTTCCCTTACACTATTCCTCCAGGTCTGGGTTGTGCCGTTGTCCACAAACCTGTACCTCCATACCTTGGAGTAGAACTATGCCTCCTCCTAGTGAGTCAGGAAAGCTTTGTTTAGTAAATATTTATAAAATCATCATTAGTTATGATATCATTATGATTCTATCAGTGTTTCTGCTTCCCTAGGTGGATCTTATTCCACAAATGAATTTGTCATTCAGGGACAAGGATCATGTTCTCTTCATTCACCATATGGCCCAGGCCAAGGTCACTGGTAAAGGGGAGGGGCTGAGCAACGATTCAGATACCACCTCCTTGGAAGCGGACATGGAGGGGAGGGGGAAATGTGCCATGGATGAAGACAAGGAGGGAGAAGGTCTCCAGGTCACCAGCTTCCTCATTCAGTCAGAAGTCCTGAGTTTTTCCACAAGGTGGGGGAGAGGGAGGCAAGGAAGAATGAGGAAGGGGTCTTGCCTGTCACCTATAGGTTATCAACCACTTCTGCGTCCACCTCTAAGGTTCTGCTCTCACCACACCCACTGAGGGATTCATGGAGACAGAGAAGCAAGGAGGGATGATCTTTGGAGTCTATAGGGCCCTGAACTTGATGCCCTTTCCCTGAGTCCCTCTTGCCCACCCACCCACTCACATTTCTTTCTAAAGGTTCACAAAGAATCCCTTTTATGAAAAATTATAGAATTTTATCAGAAATCAAAATCAGGATCACCTGCCTGTATCCTAAAGACTCATTGCTCTTTTGAAAAGCAGAACAATTCTGTCCTTCAATCTTAGATTGCTCTCTCCCATGCTCAGGGATATTTTTTTCAAGACTCATTAGCAACATTGTGGCATAGCAAGTACTTATTCTTTCAGAATTCTGGCATGTGGTTTAGTTCATGGCTGATGATTTGAAGCCTCAACATATTGTATAAATCTTATTATTACTGATGTCAATTTTACTTTTTTTGCCACTTCCTTAACTACTTGCCCTTTTCTGTGCAATTTCATACTTAGATAGTTACCTGCTACCTATATGTATAACAGGGTTATATACTAGATTAAAAATTCTTTAAGTGTTAATACCTATAGAATAAATTGTTTTGTTTTATTAGTTTTGTAAGTTTGAAATTTTATAAATGCATTTACTTAAGATGAAAATACCATGTCTCAGAGACTGTGTGAAAGTATCATATAGCTATGTAAATAGAGGATTTAGCATCCTACCTTTGTCCTGTTGGTTATGTGGCCATGGACAAGTCTTGTACTCTTTCAGATTCAATTTCCTCATCTAAAAAAGAAGGGAGCTGGATTAGATGACCTCTAAACTCAGTTCTAGCTCCAGATCTAAGATACATCTCTATGATACTATCTATAGCTCAAAAGAACTGTGATTTCTTTTAAAAGGGTTGATAGTTCTGTTAAGTTATACCCTTCCCTTTGGTCCATGCTCTTGGGGCATATGGGATATTCAGGGGCAACTAGTACCGCTGGTATGAGGGTTTGTTGGGCCCTTTTCTGGGCTGCTCATCAACCTTTAGTGTCCACCTTCACCCAACTCTCACCTGTGGCATGTGCAGAGGCCACACCTCAATAAACTATTTTGGCAGAAGGGTTAAACCAGGCGGGAGGTATCTGACAGGCCTCAAACTTGTCAGTGAGTTAGAGGGATGTCTATCCTAAGCATGTGAAGACTTTCCCAGTGGAATGGGCAATGAAAACAGTTTGTTGCTCATGCTCTTTTCATGCTCTTAGCATGATGGCAGTTGATGCAGGCACTGTAGAGAACTTAGACTTTGGTCAGGCATCAAAGATGTCAAGATCATCCACTGCATCCTGGTCCATTGCCAAACATCTTAACTTTTCTTCTGCTATTGGACTTCAGTAACTCAGGAAGATAGCGTGAATCTGATGACTTTGTGCAACTTTGCCTCACTTAAATCTAAATCACATGCCACTCAAAACATCACTTGTGATATCACTGGTCTTCTTTGAAAAATGAAGGACCACCACCAACAAAAACAGCCCTTCTCTAGAAATCTGAGAAAGATCTCTACAATGAGCAGGTCAGTGAGCTAGCTAGAGCTACCTAAAATTCAAACACCACACCACATTATTATGACAGAAAATATTATTTTAAAAAACACACCAGCAATAATTACATACTAACTCACAATTAAATTAGCTTTTGATTTTTCTTTGTCATTGTAAGCTTCCTAACAATAAAAAATACAAACCATTCATTATTCAAAGAAGAAAAAAAGGATTTTATGTGTAGTAACAAAATTGTCCTGTTTACTTTCATCCCTTCCTGAATTTATTTTTGTCTTCCTCTGTACATTTTAAATGTTTTATTTTTTTTTTCTGTTTTTTAATTGTATTCTATCATTACCCATTAAATCATCCTTCCCTTGAAAGCCATCCCTTCTAACAAATAAGCAAAATAAAGAAAAAATCAAGATTAGCAATTTTGGAAAATGTATGCCTCCTTCTACACCTCTAATCCATTTCCTCTCTCCCAAGAGGTGGGGGTGGGTGACATAATTCACTATACACCTTTTAGAATCATAATTGGTCACTACTTTGATCAACATTCTGAAGTCTTTTACATTTTATGTCTTTTCCAGTATTATTATCTTCATATAAATTATTCTCCTGGTGCTGCTTATTTCACTCTACATTCATCCAAATCTCATTTATCACTTCATATAGAGTCATAATATTCCATTCCATTCATATTCTACAATTATACAAATACTCCCAAATTATGGGCACCTAGTTTGTAGCCCTTGCTTTTGGTTGTTTTAAATTTCATGTAATCTCTCCATTTGATTCAGGGATCACACACAGAAAATATACTGCATAGACATAGATGAGTCAGTGACCAAAAGATGAGTCCTATCTCTGATACATATTTTCTATATGATTCTGGGCAAATGATTTAACCACTCAGTACCCTGGACAACTTTCTAAGATTAGAAATTGCAAGGAACATATCAAACTTCATTGGTAGAACTTCCTATACCAATGAAATCAATTTGTGCACCTATCCCAATAATGTTTTATATTATCAAGTGACCTGAATTTTTAAACAATTCTTTCTACATGCTGCACATTCAATGTAGTTGTAACTGGTCAGAGGACCAAGGTGAGTCAAATTAATTGACTGAAAGATATCAGGTTATTATATCTATCACGAAAAAGTGATTCATAGAGTTCTGAGAGTTAAGAATTTGTTTCTAGTGTACAGGAATCTTGAGAAGGTAACATATAAGTGGAAAGAAGGCCACAGAAGATGTGTACAGAGGATAAGTAGCAAGCCACAGTTATGTCACATAGAGGTGAGGAAGCTAGGGAGTTGGGAGTCTTTCTCTGTTATAACAATTCAGTAAGACTGTTCAAAGTGATCACTGAGACAGATCTTGGGGAAAGCAATGTGTCCCCAGGATAGGTCGTCATTAGAAGACTTCAAGTGGATTCTGGATGATGACTTATCAAGAATATTTATGGAAGAGATTCAAATACAGGCTGGACTAGATGGTCTCTGAGGCCTCTTCCAGTTAGATTCTAAGATTCTATGTCTCTAATAGGGAGAAAAACAGAGCCAGTAAGGACCTTAAAATTCACGATGTCCTACAAGGAATATTTTCCATTTCTATTTATAATTTCTAAAGAATAATAATTTTCAATAGGGCCCTTCAATATACTCTTAGGTTCTGGATTAAACTCTGTAATACCATCTTTTTTCCAGAACCTTATCTTCTGCTGAGTTCTTTGCTTGCTCTAGTCTGGGCCTCCTCATTTCACTTCTTGGTCTATTTGATCTTTTCCGGGGCCATTTTATATTTTAATATGTTCACTGGGACTAGCTTCTACCTCACAAGATTCCCCCTAAGCAGCCATCAAAGAGCTCCTTCGGCTTGTTGTTGGGCCCAACTAATATAAGAAATTCTTCCTTCTGATGCATGGTGAATTTCTAAAGCAACATCCAAGAACTCTGGCAATTTGTTCCTCTCTATTGAATGATATGTCCCCTGGCTTTTTAAGCTGGGGAACATGGAACTAGACCAGCCTCTCTGATCTTCTGGGCAAGACAGAAACACTAGTGGTGCAAACTTGAGTATTTATTCTCCCAAATAGGTAGCAGATAAGTTACAGCTTGGAACAGATATTTCAGTATTGACTTTTACCCACTATTGTACTGTTTTGCTATTACTGCTTTTCTTTTGGCCTAAATTTGCCATTTTTTTTGTAATTTATAATATTGGAGAATTGCATGGAGTAAATGAAAGGCTAAATGAATTGAGTACAATCACATAAGGAGCACAGGTCAGAGAAAGGTCTTGAACCCAGGTCTTCTTGACTCAGAGGCTAAATCCCGATCTACTACATCACACTACCTCTTGTAGCATAATTATTAAAAGATTTTCTTTTAAGCAAAAATAAAAAACAAAACACTTTTTTGGCTTCTAGCATAAACTGTCAAGCCAGAACATATTTATTAAATTCTTGTTATGTGCCAGGCACTGTACTAAATGTTGAGAACACAAATACAAGCAAAAAGAGAATTATTTCCCTCAAGGAGTTTATTATATCCTACAATGTTCTGACTAGAGAGTCAGGAATATAGCCTGGAGAGGAAGGAAAACATGGCTATCTTTGGCATCTTCCTTAAAATGGAAGTTCTGGAAGGAACCAGGCAATCAGAGGGAGTGAGTGCAGAAGAGTGGGTCATTTACACTATGTGAAGTCACGGGGGTAGCATGAGCTCCCTAGGTAAAAAAGTCTGTGGGGCATTGTAGAGAAAATCCAGAGTCATGAGTGGAATCTGGAACAGAATAAACTACTACAAATAAATTATTTTAAAGTTTTGAATTCAAATGTTTTATTTCATTTTTTGTTTTATTGATGCTGACAAGTACATTTTTAGAAAAAATAGTATTGAACATATATTATATCAACAACGATTTCTAATCCCTCTGTAAGGGGGACCTAGAATGTCTTTCCTTGATTTCTTCAATACTATTAGCAAGGAGAAATCCTATATTACTTATAATTTGAAAAGAAAGTACATGATGCAATGATATATATGCAGCTGTTTTTATAATGCACAGTCTTCTAGCGTCTTTCTAGGAAAAGCCTAGTCTCTTTGTAGTATGTCAGAGAGCATATTTAAGAAATATCAAGACAAAATCACCATGAGTGCATATACTACACTATAGAGAACTTTATCTGTTGCAATGTTTCCTAACTTTGTTGGGCACTTTATCTCTAATGAATCCCCTTTCTTGAATGTACTAAATAAAGAACTTGGCATATAACATATGATGCAGATGGATCAACTCTATCAGTTTCATAGATATTGAAGTATGAATTTGCCAGCTCCCCAGCTAACAGGCAGATTTTTTCATGGATAATAAACAGTTTTTTAGAGATGAAAAGTTGCCCTCTTGAACTACTAGCAGTGATAATCTTCCTATTAAAGAGCCTGGGTCATGAGCTGAAGTCATAATCTGGGAACCAAAATGTCAGCATAGAGATGCACAGACGGGGCTGGGACAAGCCCTGACCTTCAAATGACTTTCTATGATGAAGCAATAGACAAACACAGAGTAGGAAACCATGGATTCAAAGTTTGAGACCAAACAGAAATTCATTTTCTGTTTGGGCCATCTTTATTGAATTATTTTGAAGTTCAAATTGAATATTTTAAAATGACACTCACAGAAGTCTTTAAGAGTCTGTGGTTGTGGTGGGCTGTCAAGAGATGGGAGGATTTAGGAAGGATTATACTTTTCATGAAAATAGGAAGTGAATTTTTCAGTTCTGAACCACCACCAAATTGAACAGATAAAAACAACTAGATTCTTATGAATTCATTTTATTAAGAATGAGTACAAAACTAGACTTTGTCTTTTACTGAGCAAGAAATATTTCAGTCTTTCTTTTCAATAAGGCTTTGAAAAATAAAACCTATTCTTTAATGGAGAAAGTATCATTGCTGGTCTGAAAAAAAAAAAAACAGATACACAAATTAAATATGATTTTGTGAGACTGCTCCCTGAAAAATTTACTAACATTTTAACATCTGTCCTGTGTTATACATAAATTATTTTAACTTTATTTTAAGTTATTTTCTAAGCAAGTACAGGAAGTTTTACTCTTACAAATTCAAGACTCAAGTACCATACAAATTACTTGCATTGTAACATTCTCAAATTAAGAAATCCGAATGTTTACATTTTTGTCTTACATCTCAGCTTTCATAGTATATGTTACTACAGCGTTTCCCTATTGCTGACTACCTTATTGGGAGCTTGATAATGAGTCCAACAAACAGATGAACAGGAGGAATTGGAGAAGTGTCCTTGAATTTAGCCAAAGCCTAAGGAACACAAAATGGATAACTAAAGCCCGATTCTACTTTGTAAATCCACTTCAATTTAGCACAAAGTCAGGCAGTAATAGAGAATGATCCACATATTTTGCACTTTTCCAAAGTTGTTGAGAATAAATATGTCTTGTCCCTTGAGAATTTCATTTTGCTGATTTGAAATCACGGAAACAATTATATCAGAGTGTCCTCTCATTCCGAGGAGGCTGGGGAGCCAGCTTTCAGAAAAGCAAGATCATATATAATGCAAATCCTTTGCTCTTTAATTTGGATTGTAATCATATGTCTAATAACTGGTTCCAATCTGCTACCTATGATAGTCAATAGTCAATAAACATTAATTAAGTCCCTGTCAGGCACTCTGCTAAGTGCTGGGAATACAAAGAAAGGTAAAAATAGTACCTGTCTTCAAGAAGTTTGCAATGTAAACATAAAAAGAAGCTGAAAAGCCAAGAGGGGTAGGGAGAGTATTTCTTATTGGGGATAAAGACCTATAGATAAGATAGAAAATGGCAAGACAGCTGCACTAGACCTTCTCTTTAAAAGGAAGATGAGAAGACCACTCTCCTTTCTATGGTCTCCCATCTCCACAGAGGGAGGAAGATGTCCCAGGACCAGGGGGTATTAAGGAGGTGCAAGTTTTAGAGGTGATGACATCTTGTAGGAAGATAAAGAGAGAAGCGGTTGATTAGTTGCATAACCTGAACTCTGGTGCATTTAAAAGGAACCATTGAAGAATGTCCTTTTTGTCACTGTAATTTCCCAGACTGGCTAGCACTGGAGAAGTCAAAGACTAATTCCTCAATAGTGAAAGAGGCTGTAGGGTCTCTTCCCCCTTCCCGGACTACTGAATAGAGACTACTGTTGTTTCAGTCTATTCTTTCCGAGGAGAATGATGTTGGAGATGACTATGATCCTGTAAGTTCCAAAACATCAGGAGAGTGAGTCACCAGAGCAGGTAGAATAGTCCTCACTGGAACTTGCTAGAAGCCAGACTGAGGAGAAAAAACATGAACACTTGTAAGAAATAGCCCATGATAGTTGAGATGTAGGCTCATCCAACAGTTCTTTCACAACTGAGAGTGAACTTCGTGGGACCAATACTATATATAAACTTGCATTAACTTTGAGGCCACTCTTGCCAGGGACCACAGTGGTGTAAAAGAGCATTTGGGAAAACAGTTGTACTTTTGTTCTTGCTACATAGTTAAAGTCAATATTCCTTTGTAGGATCTAATTGAGGTTAAATGAATGTGAGGGGCTAATCAATGTGGCTAAGATTGGCGGTACACCAGAATAGGAACTCAAGATGATAGCATTAAAGATATCTCCACCTCCTCAAGGATACTCTTAAAATCCTGAGGAAAGTGAAGACAGAATAAAATTTAAGTCCCAATCCAAACTTGAGAACAAAGATAAATTTTTAAAATTAAACACCAGTGTTATAAGTTAGTCAAATGCCATACTGCTCGATCTAAGTACAATTGTCTTTTTAAGAAAATAACTATTTTTAAATTATTCATCATTAAATGTTAAATCATTTTATATAATACAGGTTAGAGAAGGGGAAAGTATGGGGGAAAAAAGTAACCAGTCTGTTCATCACATGGCTAAGTAGCATATAGAAAGCTGCATTCCTTTGGAACTAAAAGGAAGCTTGGCTCAGGAAGATATAAATATTGGGGAGCAAAAAGGGGTAGGCTTTTGCCTTTGATTTTTAGATACATTGAACCTATCTATGTGACTCTGCGTGTATGTGTCTACTGACACCCTTCACTCGACTATACCTGTCTCTTAGTTTGGTATGTCTCCCTGAGATTCTCCAGATCACAATAAATACTTAGAGAGGTAACTAGGTATGTTGCATAGACATACAAATTTGGTATTAGGAAGACCAGGGTTCATAGCACTAGAAAGTACCTTAGGAGCCATTTAGTCTAAGACAACTATTTTGTAGATGAGGAAATAAAGACTTAGAGTGGTTAAGTATCTTATCCAAATTCATACAACTAGTAAACATTAGGCTTGGTATTAGAACCTAGGACATACAAATTCACAATTCAACAACTATCTAAATTCTCCAGGTTCATATCTTCCCTCTGACACACACTACCTGTAGAATTGTAGGCAAATCACTTGGTTTCTCTGAACTTCAGTTTTCTTACTTCATATAAGATGAGGAATGCCTGCCTGAATAGGTTGTTGCAAAGGTCAAATGAGAGACTGCATATAAAGTCCTACATAAATATGTTGTTATCACTTAACGGAAATTCCCACAAATAAATTTTACATGAAATATTCTATTGCTGAGTTATTCATTTTGTAAAAGTATATCCTGAGATCTCCAAGAGTTTACTGCTTATTGAATCACAAGGCTTCAGAACAGATGCAAAAAGGAACATGTAAGTAGAACCTAGTACTACATTTCACAATGGAGTTCACAGAGTTCTTAGTGCAACCTGTAGCAAGAAATAGATGAGCTTAACAAAGTAGTCTTTGCCAATGGAAGCTTTATCTGTAGGCAGAAATTCAGAGAGTCTATAAGAGGATGGAAGGATCTACAGTCAGACAACTTGGGTCTCAATCCTAGTTTTGCTAATTGCTAATTGTATGACATTGGGAGTTGCATGTTCTAAGTATAAAATGATGTGGTTTCTAAGTTCCCTTCAAGTTTTAAATCCTATTCTCTAGAATTCCTGGTCATCTAAAAGTCCTCTATTTCATTCCCTCTGATTCCTTGTGTTCTCTCTTATCTAAAGGCAAAAGTTATGTAATTGTGCAATGACCTTCTACATTCATACTTAATGAGTGAAGCCTTTTTGAAAAACATTTTTCCCTAACCATCAATTTCCTGCCAATTTAGTCTTTGTTTTACATATTTTTTCCTTTTCTCCCTTTTGATCTGAAGTCTTGGTTTCTGTCTGTCTAATGGTCAATAGCTTAGCTGAATTTTGTGAAAAATAAATTTACATTCACTTATTTCCATAGAAACCATCTCAGAAACAACTCCTCTCTAACACAGAGCAATGTCTTTCATAGTAACCTTACCTCCTTTTCTACCTGCAACTGTTTGAAGATTTCATACTTTATTTTATGGATGATTTATAAGACTTTCAAGGTTAATATTGATGATGTGTGAGTATTTGCTTAAATACTAACTTCAGAACCTAGCCCTGAGTGAGATGAAGCTCAACTACATTTTGTCTTCTCCACATTTTTAATCCTTCTATATTATCAGCAACAACAATATCATTATATATTAAAAAACCATAATCAACAAGTATGATAACAGTCCAATATAATTAAAAGAGAAATATTGTTGTGTTCGTCCTTCATTGCTGAAGAAGACCATGCCATGAGAGAAATGATGACATGACTTGCACTTGACTTTGTTTTGAGTGACAGAAGGCTGGGCAAGGTCATCAGCCTCCCTTCTCCTCCAGAGCCATGTGAATCCAGTGACCTGATATTCCTCAGGGTGACTGGAGATGACCTAGGATGCACTGGGAGACTTTGGCCCCTTTAGGCCAAGGTCTATGCAGGTACTCACTTAGGGTGAGGTAATGCCCATTCATTGAATAGGCTCTTTTAGGAAGTAGGGAAGGCAGGGTCCCTTTAATGAGACAAGAAAAAGAAAGCTCTCAGGCTGGGAGGGAAACAATAACAGTTACTATTGATAATCACTCTGAAGCCAGGAGGGTTCAGAAGAGAGCCTTTAGACAGGGGGAAGGTGCCCCATAGTGTCTGAGGTTCAGAGTGTAATAGGCTCTGGGGAACAGAAGGGGAGGGGAGTGGAGGGGAATGGAGGAGACCAATGAAACTCAGGTCAACTGGGAATCTTTTGGCCATCCAAATTTACCTTCCTTTGGGGAGAAGAAGGAAGGGGAGGGGGAGACAGACAGGAGAGGAGGAGCTGAGTTTACTCACAGGATTATGTTCATCCTCCATTGCTGAAGAAGACCATGCCATCAGAGAAAAGAGAAATATACTTTGAGCAAAAAGGAAGCAAAAAGGGTGTAGGGAGTTACTCAATCCCTGATCTGCTACTTAACTATAAATATCACCTTAGTCAAGGAGCAGATTCAAAAAAATGAATGATTACTTAACTAAAAGAGTTGTTGGATGATGATATTCTAACTTTAAAGGGAATAGGGATGGGACTAGTGATATCATTGGTAAGGAGAAATTACCAGATGAAAAAATTGCCTCTACCAAGGTGGGACTACAAGATTAAGCAGTTTGCCCAAGGCCACATTCAGTATGGGTCACAGATAGGATTTGAATGGAAGTCTTCTTGGCTTTATTGCCACCTGTCTCCACTAAGTCATGATGCCTTTATTAACCTGAAAGGACTTTATAAATGCCAGCTACTAATAGCCATAAAGAAAAAGGGCAAACTTAGAATCATCAAACTGTTTCAGCAATCTATTTTACAAGAAACAAAGTTCTAAATATGTCCCCTAATAAAATCCAAGAAGAATCAAAGAGTTCTCATTGAAACACAACTGATAATCATGGTGTTTCTCTATGGTATTACATACTTGAATATACATCTATACCTCAATAAGCTAGAAAGAGCAGGATATAACAGAAAGTACACTGAATTTGGAGTCAGAGGACCTGTGTTCAAATCCTGCCTCTGTTATGTTTTCAAAGTGACCTTGAGCAAATCACTTAACTTATCTATGCCTATTTCCTCATAACCTTCTCAAGTCCTCTCATAGCATGTCCTTGGAAAACTCCCATAATACAAACTCACTAGTTCATGATGACAGTCCATTCTATTTTTGTTGGAAAATTATCCTTTTATTGAACCAAAATCTTATAGTCTATATTCCTAGCTCTGTTCTCTGTGAAAAAGCAAAATAAGCTCCCCACCAAAAAAAATTAAATCTTATTTTGTGCAAGTTAAACATCCTAAATTTCTTAAACTTCCTTAACGAAGACCCAAGTTCAAATCCTGCCTTACTTAGTTACATTTAACCTCTATTTATTTCAGTTTCTTTCATTTATAAAATGGGGAAAATAATAGCACCTACCTCACAACATCAATGTGAGGATAAAATAAGATAATATTTGCAAAGTGCTTTGCAACCCTTAAAAGTACTATGCAAATGTCTTTGTCATCATCATCATCATCATCATCATCATCATCATCATCATCCTCATTGCTTACTATATTTGTTACTTTCTCTGCCCTGGTTCAAATATAACTGGAATATTGTGCTCAGTTCTACCATATTCTTAGAGAGACAATAATAAACCGGAACCCATCAATGAAGGAATAGCAAGGTGATGAAGGTACTTGAAATGAAGCCAAACAATATTTGGTTTAATGCATTAGAAATTCTGACTTTGGAGAAAAGAAGATTTAGGGAGTATGTGGCTACTGTCTCCAAATATCGGAGGGCATTTATGTGGAAGAGGGATTAAATTTGTTTTAAAGAGTTCCAAATCGGTTGAATCTTTCCAATACAATCTAGCTGTTTGTTTGGTTGGTTTTGTTTAAGGTAGCTTCTAGAGTCACTCATCAGTATTTACTCAGGGGAAAGCTCAAATGTGTGTCTTCTATTTGCAGAGAATATTTACCATTTGTTAATTATTCTAATTTTTATGAACTGCTTTACTATTAGTGTAAGTTCTTTGTACACTTGATCAACTTTGTTCAAAACGAATTCATAGAATTTTAGAAACATCAAATTTATCTAGGCTGGGTGTTCAAACTGACTGAATTTCACTAATTCCAAAGTCTGTTCAAATTCCTTTGAACAAAGTAACTTTCATTGAAGTCTTAAACCTCTATTCTATCATTTTAAACACACTATCATCCTAATATGTTCTCTTTCTGCCTTTGTGAAAAAAATCAGACTACCATGAGAACAAGAACAAATAATTAATGAATGTTGCTAGAAAATTTCTGAATAAAATATTACCAAAGAGCCATAGCAATATATTAAAAATTGACTTTGGCAGTGTTGGATTTATACCAGGAAATTGGGCATAGATTAGAATTCAGAAGGATATAAAATAATAGTAAGTATTATTAATGTGAATAACAAAAAACAAAGTTAAATACAGTTGTCAATAGATGTTAAAATCATTTGAAGATACAAATAGTTAATTTAGGTTCAAAACATGGGAAAACATAATAGTAAGTAGATTTTTTGTTACCATAATATGAAAAATAGTCTCAAACTATGAGTTAACATTTTTAGGGGGAGAGTAACAGGAAAACACTAGATGTCTTTCTGGTAGCATAAAGGGTAAAAGTAAAAATATCAATTGTTGATATTATTTGATATAATTTTGGAAACACTACTTATAGAAATGAGAAGTAATTGAAAGTATAAGGATAAGCAAAGATGTGGCATAATTATTCCTATTTGAAGATGAAATAATGATTAAGTTAGAGAATCCTAGAGATTTAATTAGAATGTAATCAAAGCAATATAAGGAAAGTGGAAAGTTAAATATAAGTTCACAGAAATCTATAGCTTTTTTTACAATTAATAACAAAAGTTAGCAGAAGCAGATAGAAAAAATATCTTTTTAAAATAACTACAAAGTATATTAGCCATCAGGGCATCAGTCTACCAAGACAAAATCATGACATGGAAATACAACTGCAGGGTTTTTCTTAAGAGCAAATGAACTAATATATGTAAAGCATTCTGAAAAATATCCAAGGGCTATGTATGTCTATTATTACTATTGGCTTTTAGAGAAATAAAATTGGATTACTAATAGGAGAGATATTCACCATTCTTGTTTGGGTTGTGTCAATATGTTTTAAAATGACATCATTTTAACTAAATTAATTTGCAAAATATAATTCCATAACATAAGTTTATACAAATCTTCCCAGGTTTCTCTAAAATGAACCCTTTATATTTCTAGCACAATAACTTAGCTTGGTACTCACTGTGAGATGTTAATCTACACTGTTTCTATAAAACTGCTTTCCTGTTTTCCCAATAATTTTTTGTCAAATAGTGAGTTCTTATCCCAATAGCTAAATTCTTTCAGTTTATCAAACACTAGGCTACTGTGCCCACTTACTTCTTGATTTAATATACCTAATATTTTCCAATGATCAACCTGTTTCTTACTCAATACCAAGTTGTTTTAATGATTACTGTTTGGTAGGGTACTTTATGATCTGGTATTACTCAGACTTCTTGCTTCCCATTTAAAACAAAGTTATTTCCTTGATATTTTTGACCTATGAATGAATTTTATTACTTTTTCTAGTTCTATAAAATAATACATTGATAGTTTATTGGTACGATATTAAGTAAGTTAATTTAGATAACACTCTCATTTTTATTATGTTAACCTAACCATGAACAATATTTTTCCAGTTATTTATATTAATTTTTATTTGTGTTAAATGCTTTATAATTGTTCTCATACAATTTCTCTATATGTCTTGGTATCTAAACTCACAAATAGTTCATATTTTCTGCAATTATTTTAAATTCAATTTATTTCTATTCTTACTGGATTTTTTTGGTAATAAATAGAAAGTTGATGTTTTATGTTTTATTCCTACTTTGATGAAGTTGCTAATCATTTCATTTAGTCTTTTAACTGGCTCTTTAGGGTTCTCTAAGTAAACCATCCAACCATCTTTAAAAAGTTACAATTTTCTTTCCTATCTTACCTATGTTTATTACCTTAAATTATTTTTCTTATTTTATAGACAGCATTTATAATACTATATTGGGTAGTAATGGTGATAATGGGCACCCTCACTTTACCTCTGATGTTATTGGAAAAGCTTTTAGTGTATTCCTATTACAGGTAATTCTAACTCTTGGTTCTCAATAGGTTCTACATATCACATTAAGGAAAGGTTCTTTTGTTTATATGTTTTCAAGTGTGTGTGTGTGTTGTTGTTTTTGTTTTAAACTGGAATAAGTGTTGAGATTTGTGAAAAACTTCTGCATTTGTTGATACAATCTTTTTAAAATTTTTATTAATATGATCAATTATGTTTATAGTCTTGTATTCCTGTTATATGCCCAATTTCATCACAGTGAATAATCTTTGTGACATATTTCTGAAGTCTCCTTGTTAACATATTTAATTTTTTTCCAGTAATATTCATTGAGGAGTTTCAATTAAAAGTTTTTTTTTCTCTTCTCAGTTTTGAATCTCCGTAGTTTAGGTATCTAGACAGCATTTATGTCATAGAAGGGCAAAAGACATGGAGATAAAGATGAAATATCATGTTTATAGAACTGTGAGGACAGTTTGTCTTGACTGTTCTGTGTGTGTGTGTGTGTGTGTGTGTGTGTGTGTGTGTGTGTGTGTGTGTAAGGGGGGTTGGGTGTGTGGGTGTCTATGAAGTAATAAAATAGAATAAGACTATAAATGGAGGATGGAAACAAGTTGTGAGGGGCTTCAATTTCCAGAGAGGTACTTACATCTGTTCTACATATAATTGATTGTGTCCTTTTTTCTCAAAGAGGACAAAAATGATATCACTACATTGGAATCCAAGATATAGTGTGTTTTCAACTGTCCCTGATCATACCAATACAAACTCAAAAGCCTGAACCATAGGTTGGACACAAATAGTTCATATGAACATCTTTGGCAATCATCTATATTATTTTTATTTGACTCAGTTAAACACAGTGATTCTTCTACCACAGAGTGTGCAGCTCTGAAAGGCTGGGCACATTTTTTGAATGCCAAATGTACATTTGCTTTAAAGACCATTTTATGGGGAACTCTTGTTAGGCAAGTGCTCACATGGTACTCAGAAGAAGTTATACAAGGATACCCTCAAGGTCTCTCTAAAGAACTTTGGGACTGACTGCATGACGTAGTAGACACTGGCAACAGACCACCTAGATGGTGTGTCCACATCAAAGGTGTTGTGCTCACTTGGGGAAAGGGATCACCAGAAGCAAACACTATTGTGGGAGGACAGGTCAAGGGAGAGAATGGAATAAATTGAGGGAAGGATAGGACAGGGCAAATGTGGTTAGTCTTTTACAACATAACTAATACGGAAGTGCTTTGCATTATTACACATGTATGACCTATAATGAATTGCTTGTTTTCTCAATAGAGGTGGGTAGGGAGGGAGGAAGAGAATATGGAACTCAAAACTTTAAGAATTAGTGTTAAAAATTGTTTTAGCATGCAACTGAAAATTAGGAAATATAGGCAATAGAGTATAGAAATCTGTTTTGCCCTACATGAAAATAGAGGGGAAGGGGAAGGGAAGAAGGGTGAGTAATAAAAGGGAGGACAGACTGGATGAAGGGGTGGATGGGGTTCATGCTGTCCTGGGGTTGGGGTCAGGAGAGATGGGGAGGAAATTTTGAATTTAAATTCTTGTGGAAGTAAACGTTGAAAAATAAAAAATAAATACGCTACATCTTAAAAATTAGTTTATTTTTTAAAAAGGTGTTGTGCTCTACGTTCTATGCAGTAGTTCAAAAGAAATGTGAGATGCACAAATTTAGAGGCATCTCCACTCCAAATGTTCATATGGACCATTTGTGCCCAACCTATGGTAGAGGCTTTTGAGGTTGTTTTAAAGAGCTCCAGGTAGGCTGAATCTTCCCAATGCAATCTTCTTCATTTTTTTGTTAAAGATAGCTTCTAGAGTCACTCATCAGTATTTACTCAGGTGAAAACTCAAATGTATCTCTTCTATTTGCAGAGGATATTTACCCTGTTTCTTTGTTAATTATTCTAATTTTTATAAAATGCATTACTATTAGTATAAGTTCTTTGTATACTTGATCAGCTTTGTTCAAAAAGAATTCATGATTTGTG
Source organism: Notamacropus eugenii (assembly GCF_028372415.1). Classification (NCBI taxonomy): domain Eukaryota; kingdom Metazoa; phylum Chordata; class Mammalia; order Diprotodontia; family Macropodidae; genus Notamacropus; species Notamacropus eugenii. Next base: position 280,543,081 of record NC_092877.1, read on the forward strand.
GGGACTGAATTTGGGGAAAAGGGCAAAGATCTAAGTTGAGAATTTCTAAATATGGCCATGTTCCCTTTGGAACTGTGTCCCTCAAAAGACTATATATGAATATGTAGTATCAGTCTGCAAGGTAGTCAAAAAGCATTTATTAAACTCTTACTATGTGCCAAATATTGTGTTAATATTTAGGCATACAAAAAAAAGCAAAAGAAAAGGAGTCCTAGCTTTTAAGGCTCACTTTCTAATTTTCAAACATGAAAATACATATTTATATAGAAAATAGATACAAAGTGGACTGAAAGTAATCTCAAACCTACTTCAGAAGGTGAAATTTGAGCTCAGTATTAAGGTAAGGAGGAAAACTAAGAGACCAAGCTATGGGGAGAAAGCATTCTAGGCATAGGGAATATCCAGAAAAAAAGACCTAGACATTGTAGGTGAAGTATTTAAGGGAAAAAATAGCTCAATGTGTCTCTCTCTTCTAGACTACATGCGTTGTTACTTGGCCTTTATTTTTAAAGATAACATGGGTGATGTCTTGACTTGTGAGTGGATCTGATTTAAATGAAGTAGAGTTGCACAGTCATCAGCTTTACTCCCTCTTCCAGACTCATAAAAGTCCAGTAGCAGGACAAAAGTTAAGACAACTGGCTATGGCTTGGGATGAAATGAATGACCTTGGCATCTTGAATGAATGTCTGACTCTGATGTCAAGCTCTAATCACTCCACAGCACCTGCCTTCATGAACTTTGGAACAAATTGTTGTCATTTCACCATTCTGCCAAAAGTCTTCACGTGCTTCAGGTAGACATCCCCCTATCTCATCGATAGATTTGAGATCTGTTGGTTACCCTCAATCTGGGTTAGCCCTTCTGCTAAGATGGTTTTACTGGGGTGTGACTTGTGTGCATGCTACAGCTTCTTGGAGAGACAGGTAAAAGTTGGGTGAGAGTTGGAGTCCAAAGGTGGATGAGCAGCTCTGACCCTTACTCCATAGGGTGTAAGTACTCCTTGAATACCTCATAAATGCCAGAGTAAAGTATAAGAATATTGGAAAGGTTTAAAGGGACCAGTTTGTAAAAGAGCATTAAATACCAAAGCATTTTATATTTGTTTCTGGGGGGTAATAGGAAGCTAATAAAAGCTAATGAAGTTGAATGAACTGACATAATCAGACTAAGCATCAGAAATAACACTTTAGCTACACAGTTGAAGGACAGATTACACTAGGGAGAAACATGAAGTAGGGAGAACAATTAGAAGGCTATTGCAATTGTTGAGATGGGAATTGATGAGGAACTGAATGACTACTGGGATGAGTGAGAGGAAGGAGACAAATACAAGAAACCTTGTAAAGATAGGAACAACAAGATTTAGCAAATCATTGAATATTTGAGGTGACTGAGAGTGGTAAGCTGGAAATGCTGTCAAAGTAGCCACATAGTCCAAACAAGAAACATAATAAAACAGACCACTTTTATAAGAAACAATTAAATAGCTCATCAATGAACATAGAAAATGGTTACAAGATGGACAAATGTCCAAAGAACAAATAACCCTTTGTTGTATGAACAATTTTCTGAAATGGAGAAAATATATTAAACAATAAGTGGGAAAGTGTGGACCAACATTATTGAAACAGATTGGACAAATAGAGTAAGTTTGGTTTGAGGATAACATCAAGGTTTCAAGCCTAGGTGACTGGGACAATGGCAGTTTGCTTGACAATAACATGAGAGTTGGAAAGAAAGGAGGGCTTGGAGGGAAAGATAAAATTGATAACAACCCTCCAAAACTACCTTGAATTTAACTACTATTTATTTATTTATTTTTATTCTCTTCATATTAATTCAGTGTCTCTTTCCATATGCGCTAAGTATCTTTCTCACTAGAATTATAATTCCTTGAGAGACTGTTTTGTTTTATGTTTTATATCTTTACCCCCAGTGTCCCGCACTAGCACTATAAAACCAAATCAAAAGGAAAACAAAACAAAAATTACAACTGTTTCATCCAACACAGCATCAAGAAGTAAATGAATATACAAAATGTATAAACTGGTAATTGAATAAAGATCTTTCCAGCATCTGTCAAGTTTTCTCATTTGTTAGGTCAGTGTCTGTACCGATGTTATGAACTTAAAAAATAGTCTCTAACAGGAAGGCCAGCTTCAATCATTGGTCTCAAAGTCTGTAGACCCTGTAGGACCTAGTAGGAACTTAAATAATACTTATAGATTGACTGATTGATTGACTGGGAGAATGTTGATATCCTTAAGAATAACAGAGAAATTGGACAGATGGGTGGATTTAGGAGGAAAATTCAGTTATGTTTGGGTATGTTGGTTTTGAAATATCTATAGCCATCCATTCCAAGATACCAAAGAGGCAGTTGGTGATATGGGACTGCAGCTCAGTAGAAAACTGGAACTAGATATATGGATTTGGTGATCATTTGCATAAAGATGAAAACTGAACACATGGAAGCTGAAGGGATTGCCAAATTGATATGGAAGAAAAAAGATGGAGATTTCAATGGGCACCAATAGTTAGTACAGATGACCTAGATGAAGAAATAATAGAGGCGATGGAGGGGGGGAACTAGGAGGAAGCAATGCCATAAAAACCAAGAGAAGAGATTATATACAAGAGAAGGGGAATAACACTATTTATCAAACACTGCCAGAGAAGATAAGAAGATTGAGGATTGATAAAATGCCAGGATATTTGGTAATTTTGAGATCACAAATAAATTTGAAGAGGAAATTTTCTTTTGAAATATCTGGTCAGAAGCCAGATTTCTGAGGGTTAAGAAATAAGAATGAGGGAAGAGGAAGTGGAGAGACCTAGTATAGATGGCTTTCTGAAAAAGTTTAGTTGAGAAACTGAGAAGAAAGATAGGATAATAGCTAGTAGAAATGGTCAGATCAATTGGATACTCTTTTTGTAAAGGAAGAGGAGTCATCAGGAGTGTGTTTGTAGGCAGAAATGAAGGAGTCAATCCATAAAGAGATATTAAAGATTAGAAATACAGTGAGGATGATAATAGGGACAATCTACTAAAGAAGACAGGGGATAGGATTAAGGGTGGGTCTAGAGGGATTGATCTGGCAAGCAATAAGGTCACCTCATCATCAGATTCCAGAGTGAAGGAGAATATAGTGAGAGAAGAGAAGTATGTGAAATGAAGATGAGGGGAATAAGAGGGAATTCTCAGCAAATGACTTTTTTTAATAAGTTTGAAACTGGATCCTCAGTAGTGTGCAGAATCTTCAAGCATAGATTTGAAAAACCTTAAGGGAAGTCTCATGAAGTAAATGTTGTGTTGGAGAATGACAGATATTATTACTCAAGTAGAGATGTATAGGAAATAGCAGCTATTTCCTAAGCTCTAACTTACATAATGACATTGATAATAATGGAAAAACCACAGCAAGTGATCATTTGTTCTTTGTGCAGAGAAACCAACATGCTCTATATTACCTGAGGTTTCTGTAAATGTCCTAAGCCTTTTTAGAGATGCTCAGCATCCTTTAGCCTATGGTCCCCATGCTGAGAAGCTCAACATTCCAAAACAAGCAGTAAGTTCGATGCTAGAAAACCTAGGATTCCCTACAGCTGCAGTGAATGTCTCTAGAATCTTTCCATGGATGACTGACATTACCTCTCTGCCCCCCGCCCCCAATACACACATTTACTTGGTGAAATAGAGTGGTTAGTCATCAACTAATGCTAGTCCCTAAGAAACATGTGGAGGTGGAAACCATTTAGGAATGGATGGCAAGAGCATTTCATAGCTGCTCCAGTTCCCTATTGTCTGAACATCTTATTTCACTTAATACTTTTGACTAGACATAATATGACTTGGTCTGGCAAAGGAAGCATTAGTAGTGACTTGATATTTATGAATTTGGAAAGATCAAATACAACAGTATTCTGGATCTGTATTTAGCAGTGGCAGGGCTAGGAGGCATATTGAAGTTTCCCACAATCTTTTGCTGTCTTGCTCTTTTTATCAAGTTTCTCTTGAACATGTCCCTTGATACTTTAAATTTGTTATCATCTACAGCATAGTTTCTACTTCTGTACTTAATCTGATCCAGCTAATATTTCTAATATAATTTCTCCCTTTACAATCCACAGAAAATAACAATTGAATTAATAGAAGAGTAATATTGAGAAGTAGGGAGGATATAGGCACATTGTATGTGGGTTAATCAGGCCACATCTAGGATACTGTGATCTATTCTGAGTATCATATTTTAAGAGAGGAACTGAAAAACTGGAGTATGTGCAGAAGAAGCTCACCAAGTTGGTGAGGATTCTCAAATTTATACCATATGGAAAAGGATTCTTGGTACCTGGTACATCTAGCTTGAAGAAGTGAATGCTGAGGGAGTGTATAAGTTCTGTGTTTAATTACTAGAATGGTTGTTATATCTAAGAATTAGACATTTCCACAAGGCTTTAGAAGACAGAACTGGGATTTCATTTTTCAGCAGGAGAGATATATTTTTGCAAATGGCCAAAGTGGTGACTGGCTTCTTTGATTATGTGTAATCATTACACGAACAGAATTAGGATTTTAAAAGGAGGCAGATAGAATGGACAATTTTTAAATGGACCATTACAAAGGAATGAGCTCCCTGTCCCTGGAGATTTAGATAGAAATTAAGATGCCTACTTTCCACTGGTATTATAGAAGGCATTATTTTTTCTGGTAGGAGCTGAGCTGTGCAATCTTTAAGTTCACTTAAAATTATTGTATGCTAAGATTTTATTTCTGTATTGGTATGTAGATATTACCATATACTTATTCTGTCTATTTCATGTCACTCTGCTAATCAAAAAAAAAAAAAAAAAAAAGAACAAAAGGGAAAGGGGGGAAATAGAGAAGAAACAAACAGAAAAGGAAGATAACAGAAGAGATGGGAAAATGAGCTACTTTTGTTCCTAAATCTTTACTTTCATTTGAACATTTTGAGAAATGTCTGGTTGAGATGTTCTTACCTTAATTTGTGTGTCACATTGCCCCATGTTAAGCATTATAAAAGAATCTGTCTTAACAAGAACAAAAAACGGGAAAGTTAAGGTGTCTAAGAATAAAGGAAAGATAGCTTTCTTCCTATATATCCATTAGATATGAACCTTGAGAGACTTCCTTCCTTTTTTCTTTTTAAGTGACAACATAGGAAAATAAAAGATATGAGCATCTTGCACTCACCTTTGCTAATTTTCTGCTACAAAGTAGTTGCACAATCTAAAAAGATCAAGTGAGATACTGTCATTTTTCACTAGCTTAATCTATTATCATTGATATACAGTTATACAACAAATAAACTATTCTGAGCATGAACTGGTGTAGTTCTGGGAGCCTGTGAAGTGAGGCGTGGTCAAGGAATTATGGCATTAGGCAGCAGATCAAGGTTCTTTCATCCATTCTGTTTTCCATCAATCACTACAGATCACATTATTTTGCCATTAGCATATTGATAAAAGTAAAATATTGAGACAATGTTCAAGAGTTTTTACAATCTGTATTCTGGAACAGTGAAATGGAAAAAGAAGTCAAGACTCTGAAGTTGTATAAAAGTCCTTTCTCAGTTAATTTATTTAAATGATCCTTGAGCTGATCTTGACTGGTTGCTGGCATTTCTGTTCCCAGGGTAACAATATAGAATGACTGAGTAAAGTCAAAGCATACTCTCAAAACTAACAGAGAGAAGTCCTTTTGTTGTTTCACTGTCAAGACATTTTAAATGTTATTAGATGCAAAGGATTATACAAGCATTTCCAATTTATGAGGAAAAATATATTTTATGAACTCTAAAGTTTGTCTATTACTTAATTTTAACAGTGTACAAATCATGATGGATCATTTAGTCTGTGGTCAAGCAGTTTATTTCATATCCGACTTGTTATATATTCAGTTTGTTTTGACAAATCAGTTTTCCTTTTAATTCATCCCCTTCTATTTGGCACTGGACATATGTAGAGGGTACAATAACAAAATGAGAGTAATTTTCTTGTAAGACTTCTGAAAACCAGTGTCATTCCTTCATGAGAATTTTTTTTAATATTAACTTCCTGTTTATATGAACATCCTGGGGGAAAAAAATAAATGCAGAGATTCTAAGTATTAACTATCAAGTATCCAACTTAAAGTCTATGCTGTATGAATTATCAGAATCAATTTAAAAGTCCCTAGAACCAGCAGGTTAGAAACAAGAATTTGAAGAAATATTAGAAAAAGTAAACTCACATCCCCATTCACAACTAGTTTGAATTTCTGACATTAAATTTAATGAATCAACCAATAATTCAATAAAGGGAGTGTGAGAAGAAATCAAATATATTCCTTGAGCCAACCCACCATTTCACTGGTATAGGAATTCAAGAGTCTACTGGAAGCAGTTTAAACCTGTCCACAAGAGCAGATTATTGCATTTTCAATATGAGCATTTATACTTCAGAAATCAGCAAATCCTTATGTTGACTTACTGTTTTGATTGTCTAGAAGATAGCAAAGGGGAAAACATCAAACATTCAGATTCAACTTAAAAATGTGTAATAAGTCCTTTGTTTTTTTTCCAGAATCGAATATGAAATATTACCAGCACACCACTGGATTTTACACTATAGAAACATCATGAATCAGAAAATATGGTGTTATTTGTAGTCTTCAAGGGTTTCTGGGGACACCGAGAGATTAAGTGACTTATCCACAGTCACAGAACCAGGGCATCAGAGAGAGGACTTGAACCAAGGTTATCTGATGTTAAGACCTGCTGTCTAATTGCTATCCCACGTTGCTCTTCTAAAAATAAAAACAATAAAAATTAAATAACAAATAAATAAAAGGAGACGTAGGTGGATATCTGGGAAGTAACAGGAGCCAGCAAACTTATATTTTGAGCAACAACCAAGAGCAAAGTAATTTTTGATGAAGAGAGCCAGATAAACCATTAACATAAAACTACAACTCGGTCAATATCCTTGGCAGTAGCATTAGAAAATTAATAACTGGTTAAGACAACAGTATTTGAGAATAGGATTTAGATTTCTCAGTCACATCTTAACGTATCTCAGTGCCAGTGGTTTCAATTATTATTTGTTTTTCAGATAATTCTCAGATCTCCTTATTCAGCTCAAACCTCTCTTCCAATGTCCAGCCCCACATGTCTAGTTGCCAATTGGACATCACAATGTCTACCTGAACAGAAGATGTCTATCCCATGACAGGAAGATATCTACTAGGCATATTAATTTGAACATGTCCAAAACTGAATTCATTACCTTCCCCCATCCCCAAGCCTTCTCCTTTTCTTAACTTTTCTATTACCATTGAGAGCATACTTTCTGTCCTCCCAGTCACGCAGGCTTGCAATATCCAATACATTATCAAGTTCTATTGATTCTATTTTCATAGCATTGCTACTTCTCTTCTCTGAAACTGCAGCAGCCCTGGTGCAGACCCTTGTCATCCCACACCTGAACTATTACAAAAGCCTAGTAGATGGTATCCCTATCTCTAGTTTCTACTCACTCCAGTCACTCCTTCATTCTATTGTTAAATAGATCTCCCTAAAGCACAGCTCAGACCTGTGCTTTACGGAGATCTATTTAACATAATACTTACATACATATATGTATGTATATATATACAACATATATATACATACATATACATATATATATGTGTATATATGTATATGTGTGTATATGTATATATGTGTGTATGTGTGTGTGTATATATGTGTGTGTGTGTGTGTGTGTGTGTGTGTGTATCTTCCATCAGACTGTGAGTTCCTTAAAAGCAGAAGCTGTTGTTTTGTGTTGTTTGGCTGTTTGTGGAGAATGTCTTTCTTTGTATTCCTTGTACACAGTGCCTGACATACAGTAAGCACTTAATAAATTCTTTTTGACTATCAGTGGTGTACACTGGGCCAGGGATTGGCTACATCCAACAAGGGCTGATAAAAATATTTTTGGTTAAAATAACTTGAATTTCCTCAAATATGTTTAACTTAAAGACCCTGCTAGCTCACAGGGGCTAGGTACTACAGCACTCCCTTCTCCATCTAGGTAACCTTTTTGCTCAGGACCAGAGCATGAAGTTGGAGAGGATTCAGTCCTAGGAAAGTCCTAGTCCAATGAGAGGGATTGACATACTTTGGTGCATGGTTTTAAGCTCCAGGGACAAATTATTTAAAGTTTTGGTTTAGGCTTATGTCCAAGGTCTCCTCATGAAAAGAGGAATGAGAAGTAAAAAATATTTAAGGTAAAATATTAATCAGGTATGACTCAGTTTATTCTTACATATAAAAGACATATTGAACAAAAATGAATTAGTAGAATTACTTTAAAAGGAATCATTAATTTAACTAATGCTTATATCTTCCTAATAGGCTGATACATAAAATTATCAGAACATAAGGAAGTGCAACAACTAAGTGGCATAGTGGATACAACACCAGTCAGGAGGCCCTGAGTGCAAATCCTGCCTCAGTCACTTACTAAATGTGTAATGTAGAGCAAGTCTCTAAATTCTGATTGCCTCAAAAACAAAACAAAACAAAACAAAAAACCAAACCAGTGTTCAGGACTCTTAACCAGGCATTTACATTTTACCTCAGTTCTGTACTGTCCAAAAAAACTACTTGTACATGTCTACAGGTAAAATGGCCAAATTTGGACCATTTTTCTTGCTTCAGAAAGTAATGCAGTAGTTGCCAGGGTCACTTCCTCAGCCATTATTCAACTTCACCCTGATGGTACTTAGAAACTTCCAACTTCTTAAACCCTCAAGGTTACCATCAAATTTAGACAAGCTCATCTAGAGGATGTTGTTCAGTCACCTATTCAGGACAGGAAATAAAAAAAGGCATTCAGGGTCCTAAGTGCAAACCCACCCAGATGAATTTTCTTGTATGAGCTTCCATATGGCCATAATCATCATGATACTTGGGTATAGAAAGGCAAGTCCTTCTTCACCATTCACTGGAAGTTTCAGAGTTATATAATGCCTCCTAAACAATCAAAAAAAAAGAAAGTGAGCTAGAATTTGTCTCTTTTTTATATTGATGAGGCATCTTACCTCTTTGACATTGTCAGTATGTAAGAGAGATCTAAGGGACTACTCAGGTCTTGCTACATACTTCCAAAACACCATTTACCTCTGGACTACCAAATAGCCAGAAGCTGGACCCAAAGCATTCAATTAACTGGAAACAGGAAAATCAACTGAGCATTTTCCATGGCATGGTTGATTGACCAAATGGTATAACCATAGTAATTGTAGCTTTCTGCAACCATAAACAGCTCAATTTATGTAGAGGTTGCATGAAAAGGAGCGTCAGTAACATCCCAGCAAATATTTGATGCCCACACGCTAATGTGTCACTATCACTGACATTTTCAAAGATGATGAAAGCACTAAAGAGATTGTCTGGATACCAAGTAGTTTTCCCAAATAAGGTCCTCACCATTTAAGCTTAAATGAGCCAGAAACAAGTGGGTTAAATTAGCCTTGCAAATCGCTACTTGCTGGTTTGCTCAAGGCAAATTAATTCTCTTCTTAAGAAGTTATAAATGTGGTAGGGAGGCCATTTTGAGACTACTTGAGCTCAACAAAGTACTGAATGGGTAACTAACATGTTATCCATTTAAAATTTGCTTTAATTCTAGCCCAGATTAATGAAATTTTTTCTTTTCTGGTTTTCCCCAATCCCACACTGAGAATATTGGATCTTTTTTTTTCTTTTTAACCTACTGATTTTTTAAGAAGTCATTGATCTAGTTTATATACATGTTCAAATGTATCTCATTCCCAAGTTCGAAAGGAGAGTTCCTTTTCTTCTTGAATGTGATACATCAAGGATTCTGCAGATTCTGGGGTTTTTTTTAAGCTGTAGAGTATCACTATGTCTCTTAAGTAAATATCACTTTATAAATGTTCTTTTGTGTTAATTGGTTAAATGAAATCAGTATATTAATCACTGGTGGCACACACCAGGATGGAGATCTTTAAGCCAAAAGCATTAGAGAAAAATACCTCAATTCCTCATAGGTACCCCTAGAATCATGTGAAAGAGACATAGACAGCCTTGCTATCATATCTAACTTTTCTATCTCAACTTCTTTCTTGTTTAATTTTTGGTTAGATTTCTCTAGTTCTGAAAGAAAATAGTTGAGGTCCCCCACAAGTGTAGTTTTACTGTCTATTTTCTTCTATAACTCATTTAACTTTTCCTCTAAGAATCTGGATCCACTACCATTTGGCACAAATGCTCACTATTGATATTACATCATTGTCTATGGTACTTTTTGGAATAATGCAGTTTCCCCACTTTTCTCTTTTAATTAGAGATGTTTTTGCTTTTGCTTTATATGGACATCATGCCTGTTACCCCTGACTTTTTTTTCTAACTTTAGGTGAAGCACAATAGATTCTCCTCTAGTCCCTTATTTTTATTCTGTGTGTCTCTTTGTTTGAAGTGTGTTTCTTGTAAACAACTTATTGTCAAATTCTGTTTATCCATTTCTGTTATCTACTTCTATTTTGTTGTTGTGTTCATCCCATTCACATTCAGAGTTATAATTACTAACTGTGTATTTTCTTCCATCCTATTTTCCCCCTTTTATTCTTTCTCTCTTTTTAACCTGTCCCTCCTCAAAAGTTTGTTTTGTTTCTGATCCTTGCCTCCCTTAGTCTATCACCTCCCATTTTCTTCCCCATTATAAAAACTCTTTCCTTTGCACCTCTTTTTTGTGAGATAATTTACCCCATCCTTATTCTCCCTTCCACCTTCTCCCAGAGCATCCATCTTTCACACCCTTTCATTAAATTTCTTTCATGCCCTTTCATTAGATACCCTTTTACGCTGAAGGATTATACTCAATTTTTCTGGGTAGGTAATTCTTGCTTGTAATTCTATCTCCTTTGTCTTCTTGAATATCATATTCTAAACCCTCCAATCCTTTAAAGCAGAAGCTGCTAAATCTTGTATGATCCTAATTATGACTGCATGATATTTGAACTTTTTCTTTCTGACTGCTTATAACATCTTCTCTTTGTCTGGGAGCTCTGGAATTTGACCATAATGGTCCCAGGAGTTTTCAGGAGGTGATTGGTAGATTCTTCAATTTCTGTTTTATCCTCTGATTCTAAGATATCAGGGCAGTTTTCCTTGATGACTTCTTGAAATATGATGTCTAGGTTTATTTTGTTTTTTTAATCATGGCTTTTAGGTAGTCCTATAATTCTTTAATTATCTTTTCTTCATCTATTTTTAGGTCACTTGTTTTTCCAATGAGATATTTCACATTTTCTTCTATTTCTTCATTCTTTTGATTTTTCTCATGGAGTCATTAGCTTCCACTTACTCAATTTTAATTCTTAAGGAAGTATTTTCTTCAGTGACTGTAATGGTAATTTAAATAGGAAGATTTTTCCCATTCATTAATAGGCCTGCCTAGGTCACATGGAAGCCTGAGTCATGTGAGTGAAATCACATGGAACAGGAAGGGTTGGAGCAGGAAAGGTGGAGCTACAGCAGGGTTGAGAGGAAATTGGTCACAGAGGTAAGAAGTGAAGGAGAAAGAGGACGGAGACAGTTAGGCTTGTGTGTGTGTGTGTTTGTAGGAAGGCCCTAGCAGGGGGAAGGCTTGGGGATGGTGCTGTCCTCTGCATTGGTATTGTGTATAGATTTTTGTTACTACAATGGATTTGGTTTTCTGGTATCTGAATAAATGTTGTGGTTCTGTCTTTCATGTGGAGAGTCTCTTGTATATCATGATTCAGAATTGTGCAGGGATATTCATGGCTGCCACAGGTGCTGTGAATATCACATTGGCACTAGAATGACCTTTGTATGTCTTTTTCCATTTGACCAATTTGGCTTCAAAAGAATTTCTTTACTTTGGTAGATTTTTTTTAATTTATTTTACCATTTGACCAATTCTATATTATTTTTTTCAGGTGTGTGTGTGTGTGTGTGTGTGTGTACGTGTGTGTTTGTGTTGCCAAGCTACTGACTCTCTTTTCACAATTTCATTGTATTATTCTCATTTCTTTTTCAATTTTTCCTCTATCTCTCTTATTTGATTTCTAAAAGGCTTTTTGAGCTCTTCAAGGAATTCTATATAGGAAGGGAGTGGGGTGGAGATAGGAGGGAGATTGTTCTAATTCACAATTTCCTTTGAAGCTTATTTTGCCTTAGTCTTCTGAGTTTGTGTCTTGAGCTTCCCAGTCACCATAGTAACATGTAATTGTCAGGTTCTTTTTTGTTGTTATTGTTTTCTCATTTTCCCAACCAATTTCTATGACTTTATATTAAAGTTAAGTTCTGTTCCTTGGATGGAAAGAGCACTATCCCAAATTTCAAGTGTTTCATACTGCTATTTTCAGAGCTTGTTTTGGAAGGTCTGTAAGTTTTCGTTTCTTCTAGGAAGATATGATATAAATAGAGGTGTGATCACTGCTTTCCTTACCTGTGCTCTACTCTGTGAGTGACCACAAGCACTTTGCCCCACTCTGGAACTGTGACCAGGGCCCAAGCTCCCCTGTAGTAGCAAATGTTAATACATTAGTGCTCCTCTTCACCCTGGGACTGCAACCAAGACCTGTGCCTTTGCAATGCAAAAGGGTCCTGCATGCAGTGTCAGCAGAGGATCTCCTGTAATTTTCTTCTCTGGGTTTACCATCTCTGGGCTGAGAGCTCCACAAGCTGCTGCAGCCATTAATGGAATCACTTCCAAAGTCTACTGCTGGCTTGCTCTGCACTGTGCTCCATGCTCAATCATCATCCAGTAAGAAAAATCTTTTTTTCCAACCTCCTAAATTTTCTTGGGCTGGAAAATTGTTTTACCCTTTGTTGATTCTGCCACTCCAGAATTTGATTTGAAATGTTATTTTGCAGGTATTTACAGGAGAACTTGGGAAAGTTCAGGTGAGTTCCTGCCTTTACTACACCATCTTGTCTCACTTCAAAGCAGTTTCAAGGTTCTACAAAGAGCCCAGAAAATGCACCACACTACATACACACACACACACACACATACAAGATATATATAGATATATATGTGTGTAGATATATATACATATAGGTATGTATATTAGATATATATAATATACATACAAGGGAAATATATTGAAGACGCCAGGAAAATGACTTCTAGGAGCTGTGAGTTACCTCACTGTATTACATTCTTTCTAAGATTTTGTCCATTTTCTCCTGCATGTAGGTACTTGTGGGAGAATGTGTCACAGACTTTTGAGGAAGTTTTGAACCAACTATTCTTACTCATTTCTTTAGGAAATAACACTTTTAAAAAGAGAATTGAGCCTGACTGATTAAATTATATCAACTAATAATCATGATAGGAAGCACACCAGTGAAGGCTCACAAGCTATGCATGCCATGAGAAATCAATACCAAGTCCCATTCCCAAATCCTCATGATCATCCTAAAACTCTGAAGGAGAAATGTTTCTGTGCTCTGGTGTTCTATCATGCCATTGCTACTAGGAGTTGGTAGAGTAACTCCTGAACTTTCATCTGCTACATTGGGCTAAAAACATTTATATTAGATACATAAGAAAATGCTTTAGAACTTCATGATGCTCAGTGAACTCTAAATATATTATAATTCACTCATCCATATGCCAGGATCTATTTTGAAGAATCTATCTCAAGAAAAAGAAGGTATAGACATATATTCCTAGTAGGGTTATAATTATTCACTCATATTTATCAGAGTATAATGACAGCATTTTGGCTATTCTCTACAGCACTTCTGTGAATTAGGCAAATGTTATTATCCTTATTTTACAAATGAGACAGCAGACAGAGAGAGATTAAGTGACTTACTCAAAGTTACACAGTCAACCTATCAAAATTTAGTATTTAATTTCAGAATTTCCAGTTCTACCTCTAATGCTTTTTTTTTAATGCCACTGAAAGTGAATACATTTACTAAAAAGGAGGAGGAAATCAAAACAAAACATTAACTTGTTCATACTGTCCCACTAGAAAGCTTCATGCAGTCTTTTTATGTTTTACGTTATATTGACTAGATATACTCAAAGTAACCTGATAGAATGAATTTATACATTCTTTTTGAGATTTAACTTTTTTCATATAAATATCCTATACTTGTTTTCAATGATTTCTATTTTAGTTCATAATATGTAACTATAAACATATATACACGTACTTTATTGAAAAATTGCTAATTCTTGCCTTGTGTATCTGATTTCAGCATAAAAGTCTTTACCACTGGAGAAAATATTTAATGTAGCAGAGGAGCTTTCTGATGGATGAATAGTAGCTGCATGACATCTTAAGCAAAGTAAGCTTAAAATTGCTTGTATTAGGTTATTTTTAAAATAATTAGCTAATTAAGAAAGGATAACTATTTCAAATATATAGGGATTCATCATTCATCTCTGGCATAACTATATATCATTGTTAAGCTCCTTGAAGTAAAGGATTATTTTATTTTTGTCTTTGTATCCCCAATATTTACCATAGAAAGTATGTCCTGTAATAGGGGCTTAATAACTTCTCCTTGATTGACTGATAGACAAATAAGGGTAAATTTTTGCACATGAGAACAGATAGTTGAGTGAACATCCTCAAAGCTTTCTAGTCATTGTATTCTTTGTTTCTCTAGCAACATTGGCTTGGATATATAATTCTTTAGGGATATGAAGTGCAGAAATATTCTTGAATATTTTGTATCCCCTTCTCCCACTTCAGACCATTAGTAATCTCAAATTAATTCAAACATTAATTTTCAGTAGTGAAAGGAGAATCCAACTAAAGAGTACATAGGACAGGAATCAAATAAGAAAGAACAGAAAAGATAAATCAGATGTATGAAATTATTATTTTCATCTTTACACCTCAATTTGGCAGAAAGGAAAGAAGTAGGAAATAATCCAATTGCATTTCATGTTGAAAGAGAAAATTTGCATCTATGCAACTGTATTGAAAAGTTGAATGATGTAATGAGGCAGAGAAAATTGATTTCACTATGTCAAAGACTTCACTGAAATTATAGTAGAGATATGAATCTGTATTTCAGTTTTAACTTCAAAATGGATTTGACCCCTCTCATTCTTTGCTCATGCCCTTCCCCAATTCAAACATCCTCTAATGTTGCCCCATTGCCTACATAATGAAGCCCAATTTTCTCAGCCTGGAATTCAACACCCACAAAGACCAAATCTGCCTTCACAGATCTCGTGTCCATCTCTGATCCAATTAGGACCTAATATATGCCATGGTTATTTGTGGCTCCAAGGCTTTATTCTTGCTGTAATTTCCCAGTGTTCAAAAATGTTCTTGCCCCATCCCCCCACCCATCCCACTTTTGTTCTTCTTATTTAAGTTAAATCCCATTTGGCTCACCAGACATTCTCCTCCTTTTCCAATCTGCATTGATAGTCTCTTAGAACTCCTATAGAATTTATCGTATATTTTCCCTTGGAGCACTTATTGATTTACTACCTTGCATTGTTATTTACCTTTCTCATATCTACCTGTCTTTTCTTCCCAGCTGCATTAACTCCTAGGGGACAGGAATCTTATAATAATAATAACTGATTTTTGCATATTGCTTCAGGGTTTACAAAGCAACTTTACATGAATTATCTCACTTGATCCTCACTCAACAGTTTTTGTAGATTTAGTTCTTAAGGATCTTTGATTTCATCTATATGGATCCTGCTTCCATTAATTAATCAATGAACAAGTATTGACGAAGTGCCTACCATGCTGCTTGGCTGGCATATGCAGTTAGTCTTAGTAGAGAATTTAATGAATTACTATAGAGGAATGATTTTGAAGCCTCTCAGCAGAAAAAAAATGGCCTGTAGACGTGTGATGAATGAAAATTTCAAGAGATTCTGGGTAATAATTGATTTATTAATTAGGCTGGCTAATAATCAATAAATAGATAATCATTGATCTCTCTCTACAACCAAAGACCAAACCACAGAGATCCCTGAATGTTTAAATATCTTTAGAAAAGAGGGTACCCCTAACAGATGAAAACCAACCCTGACTGATGAACAATTAATGAGAAGGTAACATATTAATGAGGAGGTGAGTTAAAAGTCTTCATTTCTTCCTGCTGAGAACATGGTTTGATCATAAGACTGCTACCTCCAGCAATCTGGACAAAGGAATCCATCTCTACCTATCTCTACCATCTCTAACACTCTGGTTGGCATTCTCCTTCGTAAAATGAGTTCCCCTAGACTCTAATAGAGGGATACAAGGGCATGAGTTTAATGCTTTAGGGCTGGAATTCACCTAGATTGATTCTGTTTACACTCTACACAAAAGTAAGGTCTTCTAGTTGAATGAAGTCCTGCTGCCCAAGATCGTGGAATCCTGAGAATTAGGCCCATCTCATCTACCAGCTTTATCTTTTATTCAGGCTGAATGACCTATTGGGACTGGTCCCTGAATGAGAAAATAGAAAGGAAAAAACTTAATTCTAATTGAATAATTGGTTATTAGTATAAGAGAAAAATCATTTCTCTCAGTGTGGAATAAGACAGACATTTTCAGACAAGGCCACTATGTTAGATCATTTTGTTTGATGGTAATTATTTATTACAGGAGGGTTCTGGATAGACATGGTGATACATACTTGCAATCCTTGCCCCCAGGAAAGCTGAAGTTAATGGATCACTTGAGTTCAGAAATTCTAAACTTCAGGGTGCTAAGGTAATCATGTGCCTGCAAGGCAAAGTGATCCCCTAAGTTTGAGAATGGGGAGAGGTTGCTTAAGGAGGAGTTAAATGGTACAGGTTAGAAATGGAACAGGTCAGAGCTCCCATGATGATCTACAGTATAAAAGAAAAATCTGTGAATAATCATTGCACTTACATCCTAGGCAAGACAGACAGGGAAAGAAAGGAAGACAGGGGTAAAGAAAGAGACAGAGAGAAAAGGAGTGTAGCACCAAGGCAATATTCACAACACTGGGGTGATTATGAATATGTCAGGGTAGTTCTCAGTCACAAAGTATAAAAGACTCTCCACATAAAAGGCAGAAGAAAAACATTTATTTAGACACCAGAAAGCCAAATTCCAGAACCAGAAAGCTAAATCCTTCATGGTGACCAAGAAGTTAATAAACATGATCATGGCAGGGGGCAAAACCATTCCCAAGCCTCACCCCTCAGTCAAGGCCTTCTCACAAGACAAACATTCCTGAGCCTGAGTCCTGCTCCTCCTTGTGTCCTCTCTCCTCTGACCCTACCACGCTCACTCACTTCCTCCCCATCCTGCTCCACCCTTCCTGTTCTGCCTCTTCAGCAAGTTCCTCCTACCATGTGTGTCTTAGGCTTCCAGGTGATTTAAGCAGGCCACATGGGCCTATCAATGAATGAAAAAGATGTTTCCATTAAATTGCTATTACAGGAGGGTGAAGAAAAGAGAGAGGGAAAGAGAGGGGGAGAGAGAGGGGGAGGGAGAGAGAGAGAAGAAAAGGAAAGAAGGAGGGAGGGGAAAAGGGAGGAAGAAAGAAAAGGAAGGAAGGAAGAAAAGGAAGGAAGGAAGGAAGGAAGGAAGGAAGGAAGGAAGGAAGGAAGGAAGGAAGGAAGGAAGGGAGGGCGGGCAAGAGGGAAGGATAGAATAGAAAAAAGGGATCAATTTGGGTGTCTTTGGAAAGTGACAGCAATATTTTTTTTTAAAAAGCATCAATAAAGTATTGAATATAAAATAAACTACCTGAGGTTTAGCATATGGTCTTAATAATATTTATTGTGGCTAGTACAGGACCTTTATTGTTTACTTCCTGGTTCTGTATTATATTCTGTATAGTACTGATGTAAAATAAGAAGCCTCCTCTGAATTAATGAGGTGTTGAACAGCATTTCAGACCACAGATCCAAATCCTCTAAGAACGACAGAGTATCTCAAGTTCAAACATAAAAAGAAAGGAAAGCAGAAAAATTAACAGGAATAAAATAGAGGGTAGGATTCTGATATTTCTTCTAAGAGTTTCAATTATCAAGCTGAGAAAAGTTTGTATTTCTTTCATCACTCACCATGACCCATTTCAATCACTGTGACTGAGTTAATAGACAGAGGTATCAAATGGAAATTAATGAATACAAATAGTGGGAAAGATGGTTATGAGATGAGTTATGCTACTTTTCAACCAAATAGACATTTAGTCTTGGATCCTGTCAAATTATTGCTAAGACTGTTTAGACTTTCAATTCAGTTCAAAATACGTTTAATAAATGCATATTGTGTGCATGACACTATGCTAGACTTAAGGGATTCGAAAACAAAACAATTCCTCCTGTCAAGGAATTTAAATTCAACTAACATAGACACAACAGGTACATAGATAAATGCAATTTATGTACAGAGTGAAAAAAAGATATAGTTTCAAGATAGAGCGAGAAAGAGACAAGAGACTGAGACAGAAGGCAGTGACAACTGAGGGAATTAGGAAGAATGTCCTCTAGACTCTCCCAAGTTATGTTTCAGAGAAAGATAATGATTACAAAAGTTGAGATGTGAAAAATACTAAGGATCAAATGTGGAAAAACACAGGACTGGAAATGAAATGCCATGTTTAGTGAGCAGCTAATAGGCCTTTTGGAGAAGAATGAAGATTCTGAACCTACGTTATTCCACTGTCATGGAAGTTTCCTCCAAAGATATTTCACCTGCCACTGAAATTATCTCTCTGGGGTACTTCAAAAAAAAATGCAGCAAAAACAAATGCTTTACAAGGGAACAGTGACTTGGCATTTATGATATGTTCCCACAAAGGTGGGAACCTTTGTGCGTCCAACTGACCACCCTATTTGGAATACTGAACTTTCTGGTCCATCAGTGTATAGAGTTTAAAAAATAAAAGGTATACTCTACATCCTCATTGCTTTAGTTTCTTAAAGCCTTTGGAGCCTGTACCTCTCTCAATCAAGACCCTTGAGTCTCCTCACCTTGAGGAGATTCAGTATAGACCTGTGAAAGGTACAGGAAGGCATTTTAGTTAAACCAAGGGGAAAGTAAATTACTGTCAAAGGAATATCTTTGATCCATAGGAAGCCAATCAAAATAAGGAGAAAGAGCAACTCTGAAGATTATTTTTTAATTGCTACTTCCAGGACTAAGTATAATTATCTTAGGTTAATTATATTATATATGTACTTCTTAATTGTTCAATTCTATCTTATTTTATTTGGTAACATTCAGAGTTTTCTGACTAGAGTCAGGTTCTTGAAAACATAATGTTTTATGTGGCTGCTTACATTCCAGAGAATTTCAGGTATTTCTTCTGTTAAGAAATCTCACTGCTAATATTGACATTAATATATTCTGTCACTGTAAAGGACAGTTTCAGTAAGTATGAAACCAATTCTCTTTAAAAAAAAAGTTTCCATACATAAGAGCAGGTTACAAATCAACATAAATATCTTGTGTCCCCACTTTGAGTACATACCAGCTCCTGGATAAGCATTAGCTAAAATTTAAGGGGAGAGAGATGAGACAGAGAACCAGGGAGAGGAAGGGAGACGGAGGAAGAACAGGAGAGAGACAGACAGACAGACACAGAGAGAGACAGAGACAGAGAGAGAGAGAGAAAGAGAGAGAGAGAGAGAAATGTCAGTCCTTAAATAAGTGGAAAATTTCTACCTCTGTTGCTAAAGCCTGTATTATTTGAAGATTTTTTTTTTGGCTGCTTAATTCCTCCAAAATAGCATGCAGCCATTTGCATGTTTTTATAGTTCAGTAGTCTGCATATGTATGTGCCAGGTGAAAATGGACAAATGGAAACAAATTCATCTGTCTCAAGCAAAATTACATTTCAATTATAAATAACACACATGGATTAACTTTAGTTCTTCTGTGTGCATTTTCTAAGATCATCCTTATCACCAAATATTCTTAGTAAAAAATATTTTATGTCAGAGAATCTTTTATTGCAAATAATAGAGAATTGTGCTCAAGCTTCGAACTTTAATGCTACATCTCAGGACAGAGGTCACTTTTAGATACTTCTACCAAATTCAGCTTTGAGAGAAACAAAAAAAAAAATTGCAATCCAATTAAAGAATGGAATGATTGAAGCCACACTTTAAAGGCCCCTATGAAGCAGTATTAATGCAAAGAGAGGAATCAGCATATTCCTTCCATCTATTTCTTAAGAAGGATTAAATAACATAAAGTTGCTGCATCATTTGAAAGTCATTCAGATCCTTAGAAAACACATGAATCACACAATTTAATTTACAGAGTCTGAAAATGCTGTCATTCTTTTACTTAATGTTGGATAATCCTATTTCTAGACACATGGAACTGCTTACAGTACATTTTGATTTATGAATTCAAAAAAGTAAAGAAATCTAGGTGACATCAGTAGACTCAATTCATTTTCCTAATTTAATTATCTTTAATCATTATTTTTAGCAGAAGGCCAACGTGACCACAGAATGGGCTGATAGAGATGGATGGTGCAAATTGAGAAGAGCAATGATTAGCTTTCATTGCAAAGGTTCCAGAATGTATCTATATGAATATTGGCATGTTTCACCTTCCTCCTATGCTTAAACATTGTGATCAAAGGAATTCATGCACTACTAGAATAATACTTTTAAATTGTTCTATCAAAAGATAATGTTAACACAGGAGAGATACTTTTTCTTAAACTATGAACAAAGAAATACTTTAAACTCAAAGGATAGTTTCCTAAACTTAGATAATTATGCAGGTAATTAATTGGGAGGGGAGGGGCACAAATCATGTTCCCTATCACTTGGGTTTTATAGTCACTAAGTAAACAATTATTAAATACCTACTTTATGCCAGTCACCGTGCTAAGTTTTGAGGATTCAAAAAGAGGCAAAAGATACTCCCTACCCTCAAGGAGTTCACAATCTAAGGGAGAGACAATAAGTAAACAAATAGGAATAAACAAACTGTGTACAAGATAAATTGGACATAAAGAGAGACTACACTACAATTCAGAGGGATTGAGAAAGGCTTCCACTAGGTGAGATTTTAGTTGGTATTTGAAGGAAGCTGGGGGAAGAGATGAGAAGGGAGAGTATTCCAAATATAAGAGACAGGCAGAGAAAATACCCAGAGCTAAGAGATGGAGTGTCTTGTTCACAGAAAAGCAAGAAGGCCATTATCACTCGAATACATGGAAGATTGTAAACTGTCATAAGACTAGAAAGGTGTATGCAGGGAATATCTTCTTTGAATGTCAAACAGAAGACTTTATATTTGATCCTGGATGCAATAGGGAATCACTTGAGTTTAATGAACAAGGGATATTGTGTTTGGACCTATGGGGAAAAATCACTTTCGCAGTTGTGTTGGAAAGGGGAGAGACTTGTGACAGACAAACCTACCAGTAGGTTTTTGTAATCCTTATCTTATTACCCACCAACCAATCATCTTTCATTTCATGTTCTCCCTTTCTCTAGAACATTTCTATAATGATAATAATAACCTCAGGGCTTCAAGGTCACATGTAAAAGGACATCTATTATACAAAATAATCTAAACTATGGGATTTAATTATAGATTGCTGTACAGAAATTCACAGAATATGAGAGAGAGTGTTTGGCACAAAAAAATAAGCACTGCCTCTTGAGAGATAGTGTTATTCAGTGAAAAAGGAAGAGGCTCTATAATCAAAGATATGAATTCAAATGTGAGTTCTGTTAGTGATGGTCTATGTGACCTTGAGCAAGTCATATCTGTAAAATGAGAAGATCAGACTTCTCTATATCCCTTCCAGTACCAAATTTGTGATCCTGTTACTAAATTTAATCAAAAGAGATAGGCTATATAATTTATACTAGTTACATTTTTAATACATGCAAGTAATTTGTATATAAACCATTTGGGATATGTTGTTCAGGCTGAGGTTCTGATGCTTTCTAGCTATGAGACTTTGAGCTGTTACTCTTCTCTGAGCTCTCTAGTTTTCCTGTCTCTATAATGGTGATAAAGAAGCTTCTGCTTCCTATACCACATGGGATCTACAAAAATCATCTGAGAACATGGATATAAAATGCTTTTGCCAGTCTTAAAACCCAATACAAATAATGTCACTTCTAAGCTTTAAGAAACAATAAGCATCCAAAAGAAGTCTCATATTCAGAGCTATTTCGCTCAGCTTTATTCTAGTTGCCATGACCAAAACTGGTGAAAAACGATGGCTCTTAAAGAAAGTACAGGTGCCACCAAACTTCACAATGTGAGAACCTGTGTTGTTTATTACAAATGTGAGAACACAATGTAGATTATAAAGAGGAACTTTTCCCCTTGCTTTAGGCTTGGTTCAACCAACTATGCATACATAATCCCAAGGGAAATAAAGGACTATGAAAGTATATGCATGAATGCCCCCCTGAGACAACCCCCACCAAAGTACTCATTAGATATGAATCACACTGAATCATGTAAAAACAACCTTTGGGGAACTAAAACAGGCAGGAACTGCTTCCTACTTACTACTCTTACGCAAATTCTTTCTCATTCTTAACTGGAATTATAATAATCATAATTAACTTTATATAGTGCTTTAAGACTTGTAAAACACTTCCTCACAAGAAGAACAAGACACAGGTATTAGCCCCATTTTTCAGATGACATAATCTAGACACAGAAGGGCCAAGTAATTTGACTGTGATTACACAGCTAGTAATCTGCCAGAGCCAGGTTTTTAACCCTGTAGCATACTAAAACAGGACACCAAAGTATGGTTTAACTCCTGTCCTTGATGCTTATTTGGGCAAGTCTTAGAGCCTCCTTTGGGCTAAGTTCCCTCAATATAAAACTGGAAGGGGGGGTAACCATGTGAACTTTGACTTTTCCTTTCTATTTTAGTTCTGATACCATCTCCAAATCCACCATTCTGTATTCCTTACATTAGATCATAATACACATAAGATGAAACTTCTAATGGAGTTAGAAAAAAATTATTTGTCTTAAAAACTACATGTTTCAGTGACTGGACCTTTTTTGTGACTTAATAAAATATAGATCATTCACAAACAAATGTTTAATGCTTTATTAAAAGATTTAACTAAGAGCACTAGATTTATAGTAAGAGAATCTGGGTTCAAATTCTCACTCTACTATTTCCTGCATGTGCGATTTATTCCCTCTCTGAACCTCTAAGTCTTCATCTATAAAAATGAGGGACTATATGACTTCTGAGGAACTGACTAGATTCTACAACCTATGGATCATCTTTGTAGTTTTTTCCTTCTTACTTGAAAACTTGTGTGCTTTAAAATTCCACATTTGTTCTTCATATTGACTTCTTTACCATGTTTCAAGTCATTACTGCATAATACTATAAAATCAAGGCTGAGTATTCTGGCATCAGGTAGGTATATATTAAATATACTATCTCTTTTTACTATAAGGATTTACTTGAACATAGAACAATTTAGGAAATGTCTGCACACAAGATAAAGTAGATTATAAATCAAGATCTGTGTGCCTCAGTCCAGTCAGGTCAATCCCCCTTAAAGATGATAAAGCATGGATCCAAAAGAGCTGCTCTCTGCAGAGACACAACCAACCAGAGTTGTTTCTGATGCATCTTATATTCACACCTTCTATTACAGCCACAGTTGTTTCTAACTCTACTTCCAGATTTCCTCATTTAGACTTGAGGCTTTTTTTTGTGCGTGGATGACCTCATACCTTCTTTATTTACCTGCTGCTTTGAGGTATCATCACCCCTGTATATTTCACCAGTACTTCCAAAGGTTCCCAAAGGAACCTTATTTTCTTTCTCTCAAACTTTGTCTTCCTGATATTATTTTTCTGTTATCAACAGTACCATTCATCCAACCTCCTACACTTGTAAGCTTGGAATTATCTTTGACTGTTTCCTCTACCCCACTTTTCATATCCAACGCCTATCAATTCTATCTCTGAAAAATCTCTCATATCTATCCCTACTTCCAAATTTGTGATGCCACAAATTTAGTATTGGCTAACATTCCCACCAACTTAGACAGCAGCAAGACTACTAGCAGGTCTCACGGTGTCATTTCTCTTCCCAAAACATGATCAGCATACATCAATTATGGGAGAGGAGGGGTTGACCCAAGATGGTAGAGAAAAGCCAGGAGGTTTCCTGAGATTTCCCCATTTTCCCTCAAGAACAATGTTAAATTAAGCATCTGAATGGATCCTGGACAGACAGAACCAACAAAAAGATGGAGTGAAATAATTTTTGAACTTCAGATAACTAAGAAGGACTTCAGGAAAGCTCTGTCTCGCTTGGGTAAAAGGAGAGCACAGCTCAGTGAAGACAGTGTCTGGGTAAAGCAGTGGGAAGTTCCTAGCCACAGAACAGATCAGCAACAGAAGCCCTCAATCCTGGCTCCACAGGCCAGCTGTGAGATTTCCAGTCCCATCACAGAAGGCAAACTGTGAGCCCAGGAACCCAGGCACAACAGGTGCACTTAGACTCGGGAACCCCCAGCACAATGGACAAGCCACAAGCACCTGAGGCCCCAGCATGGAAGGCCAGTGATCAGGCTCCTAAACCCCAGCATACAAGCTTGGTGTCCCCACTATGCCACAGGAGCAGAGCTCAACTTTAAAAGTCATGATATTGGCTAAAAAATGAATATGAAACAGGAAAGAGCCCTGATCCTAGAAAGCTACTATGGTGACAGGAAGATCAAAACACAAAATCAGAAGAGGAAAACAACAACTACATGTGAAGCCTCAAAGGGGAATATGAATTGATCTCAAACTCAAAAGGTTTTCTTGGAAGGGCTCAAAGGGAATTTTAAAAATCAAGTAAGAGAGGTAGAAGAAAAACTGGGAAAAGAAATGAGAATTATACATAAAAATTATGAAAAAAGAGTCCACAGCTCAGAAATGGAAGCACAAAAATTGACTGAAGAAAACAATTCCTTTAAAAGAATTGACTAAATGTAAAAAGAGGTAGAAAAGCTTAACTGAAGAAAGTAATTCCTTAACAATTAGAATTGAGCAAGTGGAAGTTAATGACTCTCTGAGAGATCAAGAATCACTCAAGCAAAAATCAAAGGAATGAAAAACTAAAAGAAAATGTGAAATACGTCACTGGAAAAACAACTGACCTGGAAAATAAGTCCAGGAGAGATAATTTAAGGATTATTAGACTACTTGAAGGCCATGATCAAAAAAAAAAAAAGAGCCTTGGTAGCCTCTTTCAAGAAATTATCAAAGTAAACTGCCCTAGTATCGTAGAAGCTGAGGGCAAAATATTCAATGAGGAATCTATCAATCACCTCCTAAAAGAGATCTCAAAATGAAAACTCCAAGGAATATTCTAGCCAAATTCCAGAATTATCAGATCAAGGAGAAAATACTGCAGGCAGTCAGAAAGAAACAATTCAAGTATCAAGAAACCACAGGCAGGATTGCATGGGACTTAGAAGCTTCTAAATGAAAGAACAGGAGGGCTTGGAATAAATTTCAGGAAGTAAAGGATCTTGGGTTATAACCAAAAATCAACTATCCAGCACAATTGAACATAATCTTTCAAGGGAAAAGATGACCATTCAATGAAATAGAGGATTTTAAACTTATCTGATGAAAAGACCAGAGTTGAATAGAAAATTTGATCTTCATGATAAGACTCAAGAGAAGCATACAAAGGGAAACAAGAAAGAAAAACATATTATTTAATAAGATTTAATTGTTTACATCCTTATACCAGAAGACAATACTTGCAATTCTTGAGAAATATATGTGATTAGGGCAGTTAGAAGGAATATACTAGACATTAGATGTGGGTATAATTTGACTAATATGATGATATAAAAAAATTAAGAGGTGAAAAAAGGATAATAATGAGGTAAAAGGAAAGAAGAGGCAGAAAAGGGTAAATTATATCACTTGAAGAAGCACAAAAGAATTATTAGAGCGGGGGTATTAGAGCAGAAGGGAGGGGGTAAGCATTATTTGAAGCTTACTCTCATTGGATTTGACTCAAAGAGGAAATAACATGCACACTCAATTGGATAGAAAAATTTATCTTACCCTATAGAGAAGTAGGAGGGGAAAGGGGAAAGAAGGGATAGAGCAGCTGATAGAAGGGAGGTTAGAAATGACAGCAGAAGTAGGAAGGAAAGAAGAAAGAAAAGGGGTGAGAGGTTGATAGAAGTGAGGGAAGACTGAGGAAGATGATCGTCAGAAGCAAAACACTGGTAGGGGGGAAAGAGTGAAAGGAGAGGGAAAAATATAAACAGGGAGAAATAGAATGGAGAAAGATATATAATTAGAAATAGTAACTGTGAATGTCAATGGGATGAACTATCCAATAAAATAGAAATGGATAGCAGAGTAGATTAAAAACCAGAATGCTACAATATGTCATTTACAAGAAACATATTTGGAACAGAGACATATACACAGAGTAAAGGCAAAAGGTTGAAGCAGAATATATTATGCTTAAGCTGAAGTAAAAAAAAAAAAAAAAAACAGAGGCATCAACCTTGATCTCAGACAGAGCAAAAGCACAAAAGAGATAAGGAAGGAAAGTACATCTTGCCAGAAGGTATCATAGACAATGAAGTAATAGCAATACTAAATATATATGCACCAAGTGGTAGAGCATCCAGATTCTTAAAGGAGAGTCACTGGAAAAAATTGACACCAAAACTATACTAGTAAGGGACCTCAACCTCCCCCTCTCAAAACTAGATAAATCTAACCACAAAATATACAAGAAATAAATTAGGAGGTAAATAGAATTTTAGAAAAGTTAGATATGACAGATTTCTGGAGAAAACTGAATAAGGATCAAAAGGAATACATTTTTTTCCTCAGTGGTACATGGTTCCTGGGAGCCATCTCCAATGGTATTGATCTATTTCTTGCCCACTGGACCCAGATGGCTCCAGAAGAGAAAGGAAGGCTTGAGTATCTCTCACTCACTTAAATCCAATTCACTTGCAAGTCATAGAATCATCTTCCTGATGTCATGGTCCTCTTAGAGAATGAAAGAAAAACAACAACTGCACCTACACAAAATTAACCATATATTAGGGCATAAAAACCTCACAATCCAGTGCAAAAAGGCAGAAACATTAAGCAGATCCTTTTCAGACCATGATGCAATAAAAATTAAATGTAATAAGGTGTCATTGAAAGATAGGCTAAAAATTAATTGGTAACTAAATATTCTAATCTTAAAGAAAATGTGGGTCAAATAACAAATCATAGAAACAATCAATAACTCCATCCAAAATAAGGACAATAATGAGATAACATTGAAACTTACACGACCAAAGCAGTTCATAGAAGAAATTTTATATTGAGCATGCATATAAAAAAGCTAGAAAAAGAACACATTTAAAATCCTTAATTAAATACCAAATTAAAAATTTTAAAAATTAAAGGAGAGATTAATAAAACTGAAAGTAAGAAAACCATTGAATTAATAAATAAAATTAAGAGTTGGTTTTGTGGGAAAAAAACAGCAAAATAGATGAACCTTTGGTTAATTTTATTGGAAAAAAAGAAAAAAGAAAAGAAAGAAGAAAACCAACCATCAATATCAAAAAATGAAAAAGGTGAAAATTCACCACCAAGAAGAGGAAATAAAAGCAATAATTAGGAGGTATTTTGCCCTACTGTATGCCAAAATATCTGACAATCTAAGTGAAATAGATGAATGTTTAGAAAAATATAAATTGTCAGATAAACAGAAGAGGAAATACAATATACTCCCATTTCAGAAAAAGTAATTGAACAAGTCATCAATGAACTCCCTAAGAAAAAATCATCGAAGTCAAATAGATTTATAAGTTAATCTTACCAAATATTTAAATAACAATTAATTCTAATATTATATAAACTATTTAAGAAAAATAGGCAAAGAAACTGTCCTAACAAATTCCTTTTATGACCCAAATATGGTGCTGATACTTAAACCATGAAGAGCCAAAACAGAGAAAGAAAATTATAGACCAATTTCCCTAAATAACACCGATGCAAAAAATTTAAATCAAACATTAGATTACAACAATACATCACCAGGACAATACATTATGACCAGGTAGGATTTATACCAGGAATCCAGGACTGGTTCAATAGTAGGAAAACTGTCAGCATAATTCATCATATTAATAATATAACCAACAGAAATCATATGATTATCTCAATACATGCTGAAAAAGCTTTTTGATAAAATGCAGCACTCTTCCTATTAAAAACACTAGAGAACATAGGAATGAATGGAGTTTTCCTTAAAATGATGATCCATATCTGAGACCAGCAGCAAGCATTGTATGTAATAGGGATAAGCAAGAAGACTGGCTGTAAGATCAGGGGTGAAATGAGGAAAACCATTAGCACCACTATTATTCAATATTGTACTAGAAATGTTAACTTTAGCAATAAGAGAAGAAAAACAAAATGAAAGAATGAGAATAGGCAATGAATAAACAAAACTATCACTCTGCAGATGATATGATGTTATACTTAGAGAATCCTAGAGAATCAACTAAAAATCAGCTTGAAACAATAATTTTAGAAAAGTTTCAGGATATAAAATAAACCCACATAAATCATCAGCATTTCTATGTATTACTACCAAAACCCTGCAGCAAGAGACAGAAAGAGAAATTCTATTTAAAATAATGGCAAACAATTTAAAATACTTCAAAGTGTACTTACCACAACAAACCCATGAACTACATGAACACAATTATAAAACAATTTTTACACAAATAAAGTCAGATCTAAACAATTGGTAAAATATCAATTGCTCTTGGGTAGGTCAAGCTAATATAATAAAAATGACAATTCAATCTAAATTAATTTACTTATTGAGTGCTATAATAATCAAACTACCAAAAATTATTTTATAAAGCTAGAAAAATAACAAAATCCAGTTGGAAGAACAAAAGATCAAGAATATCAGGGGAATTAATGACAAAAATGCAAAAGGTGGCCTTGCTGTACCAGATTTAAAACTACTTTATAAAGTGACAATTATCGAAACTATTTGGTACTGGATAAGAGATAGAGTGGTGGAACAGTGGAATAGATTAGGTACATGAGACACAGTAGTCAATGACCATTGTAATCTATTGTCTGATAAACCCCAAGACTCCAGTTTCTAGGATAATAACTCACTTTTTAATAAAAACTACTGGGAAAACTAGAAAATAGTATGACTGAAACTAGGTATGGACTAACATCTCACACGCTGTACCAAGATAAGGTAGAAATGAGTACATGATTTAGACATAAAGGGCAATACCATAAGCAAATTAAGAGAGCAAGGAGTAGTTTACCTGTCAGATCTATGGAGAAGGGAAGAATTTGACTGAACAAGAAAGAGAGAGAACAATGTGAAATGCAAAGTGGATAATTCTGAATACATTAAATTAAAAATTTTTTGCACAAACAAAGCCAGTGCACCTCAGATTAGAAGGAAAGCAGAAAGATGGGAAATAATTTTTACAGCTAATCTTTCTGATAAAAGTCTTATTTCTAAAATATACAGAGAACTGATTCAAATTTACAGGAATACAAGTCATTCCTCAATTGATAAAAAAGTCAAAGGATATGAACAGGCAGTATTCACAGGAAGAAATTAAAGCTATTTCTAGTCATATGAAAAAATGCTCTAAATCACTATTGATTAGAGAGATGTAAATCAAAACAACTCTGAGGTGCCACATCATATCTATCAGATTGGCTAACATGACAAAATAGGAAAATGATACACGTTGGAGAAGATGTGGGAAATTTGGAACACTAATGCATTGTTGGTGGAACTGTGAGCTTATCCAACCATTCTGGAGAACAATTTGGAACTATGCCCAAAGGGCTATAAAAATGTACATACCCTTTGACCCAGTAATACCTCTTCTAGGGTTATATCCTGAAGAGATCATAAAAATGGGAAAAGGACCCACATGGACAAAAATATTTATAATAGCTCTTTTTGTGGTGGCCAAGTACTGAAAGTTGAAGGGATGTCCATCAGCTGGGGAATGGTTAAACAAGTTGTTGCATATGAATGTAATGGAATACGATTGTGTGCAGTAAGAAATGACAAGCTCGGGCACTTGGAGAAAACCTAGATACACATATGAATTGATGCTGAGTGAAGTGAGCAGAACCAGGAAAACATTGTAAATGGTAACAGCCATGGTGTACAATGACTGATTTTGATAGACTTAGCCCGTCTCAGCAATGCAAGGACCTAAAGCAATTCCAAAGGACTCATGATGGAAAATACCATCCAGATCCAGAGAAAGAACTATGGAGTCAGAATGCAGATTGAATTTGACTATTTCCTTTTTTTGTTTTGTTATGTTTTGTTTTGTTTTGTTTTGTTTCTCATGGTTTCCCCCATTCATTATAATTCTTTTATACAATATGATTAATGTGAAAATGCATTTAATAGGAACGTACATGTAGAGCCCATATCAGATTGCATGACATCTTCGGGAGGGAGGAGAAGAAAATGTAAAACTTATGAAAGTGAATACTGAAAACCAAAAATAAATTAACTAATCAAAAAATAATATAGAGAACTAAATCAAATTTATAAGAAACAAAGTCATTTCCCAATTGATAAATGGCCAAATGATATGAACAAGCAGTTTTCAGAGGAAGAAACGAAAGCTATTTGTAGTCGTATGAAAAAATGCTCTAAATC
This sequence comes from Notamacropus eugenii, assembly GCF_028372415.1. NCBI lineage: Eukaryota > Metazoa > Chordata > Mammalia > Diprotodontia > Macropodidae > Notamacropus > Notamacropus eugenii. The sequence continues at coordinate 280,573,764 of NC_092877.1, forward strand.
ACTATTGATTAGAGAAATGCAAATTAAAACAAGTTTGAGGTACCACCTCACACCTATTAGACTGGCTGATATGACAGAAAAAGGAAAATGATAAACGTTGGAGAAGAGGTGGGAGAATTGCAGCACTAATGTATTGTTGGTGGATTTTGAACTGATCCAGTCATTCTGGAGAACAATTTGGAACTATGCCCAAAAGTTATAAAATGATGTATATCCTTTGATCCAGCAATACTACTACTAGGTTTATATCCCAAAAAGATGATAAAAGGGGAAATAAGGTTAAGTACAAAAGTATTTATAGCAGCTCTTTTTGTGGTGGCAAGGAATTGGAAATTGAAGTGATGCCTGGTTGAACAAGTAGTAGCATATGAATGTAATGGAATGCTATTGTGCTATAAGAAATGATGAGCAGACAGAGTTCAGAAAAACCTGGACAAACTGACATGAACTGATGCTGAGGTGAATGAGCAGAATCAGGAAAACATTCTTCACAGTAAGTATCAGCAACATTGTGTGACGATCAGCTATAATGAACTTAACTCTTCTCAGCAAACAATGATCCAAGACAATTCCAAAAGATTGGTGATGGAAAATGCTAATAATATTCAGAGAAAGAACTATGGAATCTGAATGCAGATCAGAGCATACTATTTTCACTTTTTTTCTTTCTCATGGTTTTTCTCTTTCATTCTGATTCTTCTTTCACAACAAGACTAATATGGAAATATGTTTAACATGTATAACCTATATCAGATTATTTGCTGTCTTGGGAAGTGGAGAGAGAGGTAGAAAAATTTGGAACTCAAAATCTTACAAAAATGAATATTGAAAACTATCTTTACATGTAATTGGGAAAAAATACTATTGAATGCAAAGAAAAACATCAATCGCCTTAATCAGTTAAAAAAATCAGCAAGTATTTATGAAGTGATTATTTTTTACTAGGCACTATGCTAGCCCTGACAATAAAAAACCAGGAGTTCCTGCTCTCAAGGAGCTAACATTATAACAGTGGTGACAACATGAAAAAATATAGGCATATGCAAATTAAAGGAACAGTAATGCAAGGTTACTTGTGTTAAAAAGGTACTGACAGCTGGTTGTACCAGAAATACATCATGCAAAAAGTGGCACTTCAGCTGAATTTTGAAGAAAACAAAGGATTCCAAAAGATTCACGTGAATAAGGAGTACATTTAGTATGGGAATAGCCAGTACCAATGCACAAATTAAAGAGATAGGGAGATGTGTGTGAGAAAAATCAAAGGACAGTGTAGCTAGACCATAGGTTTTATGAATGGACATACTTTGTGATATGTGGAAAGGGAGGATGACACCAGGTTGTAAAGTGTTTTATGTATTCATCCTTTGTTGCCAAAGAAGACCATGCCATCAGAGAAATGATGACATGACTTGAACTTGACTTTGTTTTCAGTGAGGGAGGACTGTGTAGGTCACCAGCCTCACTTCTCCTCCAGAGCCATCTGAATCCAGTGACTAGATATTCATCAGGATGACTGGAGATGACCCAGAATGAGGCAATTGGGGTTAAGGGACTTGCCCAAGGTCACACAGCTAGTGAGTGTCAAGTGTCTGAGGTGAACCACCTGACTCCTGCACTGGTGCTCTATCCACTGCACCACCTAGCTACCTCTAAAGTGTTAATGGCCAAACAAAAGAGTTTGTATTTGTTCCTGAGATAATAAGAAACCAATGGAAACTATTGAATGTTGAGTGAAGGTAGTAAGAACTAGAAGTTCTAGTTATTTATATGTAAATCTAAGTATATAATATATATTTCTACAGACATTTACAAGAGCTGTACTCACAAAATCCCTGTGAGGTAAGTGGTATCATTATATTCATTTTACCAATGAGGAAATAGCCTAGGAAGAACTAAATGACTTGCCCAGGGTCACACAGCTAGCAAAAGTCTGAGACAGTATTTAAATTTGTTGTTCAATTTATTCAGTCATGTTCAGCTTTGTTTCTTGGGAAAGACTGGAATGGTTGCCATTTCCTTTTCCAGTGGATTAAAGCAAATAGAGATTAAGTGATTTGCCAAGTTATGTGGATAGCAAGTGTTTGAGGCCACATTTGAACTCAGGTTTTCCTAATTCCAGGAACAGCACTCTGTCTGCTAAGCCTCATAGCTGTCTATTCAAACTTAGGTCTTCCTAATTCTATTTCTAGTGTTCTATCCACTGTACCACCTCTCTACCTTCCTGGTCGATGGTTAGACTTATGCCTTAAGAAAATCACTTTAGTGGTGATGTGGAGGATGAATTGGAGTCAGGATATATTTATGGCAGAAAGATTAATTAGAAAGCTATAATTTCGGTACAAGAGGGAGACACTGAGGGCTTTGAATATGGTAATGGTTATGTAAGAGAAGAAAAGGGAATACATGCAAGAGATACTTTGGAAATAAAAAAATAAGATTTGGCAACTGACCAAATAAGTGGAAAGAGAGTAAAGAGTTGAGGATGCCCCAATTTCAAGTGGAGGTTATTAGAAAGATGGTGGTGCCCTGATAAAAATAAGAACATTCAGAAGAGTGGCAGGTTTGGGGAAAAATGCTTTTAGTTCTATTTTACAACTTTTGAGTTTGAGTTGCCTAGGATATCTGATTCAAAATTTCTAATAGGCAGTAAGTGATATGAAACCAGAGCTTGGGAGAGAGGCTAGATACAGATACATGTAGGTAGGAGTCATGAGTATGATGATAATTGAACTCACAAGAGCTAATGATGTCACTAAGTGAGAAAGTAAAGGAGAAAAGAGAAGAAAGCCAAGGACAGAGCCTTAAGGTACTTCCCTATTTAGTGGGTTCCTTATTGTCTTCTGAATAAAGCTAAAATTCTTTTTTTTTTAATTTTTTTTTAATTTTTTTTTATTTAACTTTTCACAAAATTTTGGGTTACAAATTTTCTCCCGTTTTATCCCCTCCCCCCCCCCAAACCCAAGCATTCTTATTGCCCCTGTGACCAATCTGCTCTCTCCTCTATCCTCCCTCCCTGCCCTTGTCTCCGTCTTCTCTTTTGCCCTGTAGGGCCAGATAGCTTTCTTGACCCCTTAACCTGTATTTCTTATTTCCCAGTGGTAAGAACATTACATTTGATCCTAACACTTTGAGTTCCAACTTCTTTAGCTCCCTCCCTCTCCACCCCTTCCCCTTGGAAGACAAGCAATTCAATATAGGCCAAATCTGTGTAGTTTTAAAGCTAAAATTCTTTAGCCTGGAATTGAAACCTTCCACAATCTGGTCCCTTTCCAAGCTCATCTCATATTATTTTATATAATTTATCCATAATGCACTATTTATCAGCCCCTGGACATGCCCCACAGTCTGCTTACAATGTTCTCCAAACCTGGAATAACCAACATAGCCCGACGTTTGTATTTCTCATGTGATTATATATTAAGATTATGTAAGATTTTATCTTATACTCATTTGTATACTAGATAAAGAACTCTTAGGGGCTGCATTTTATTTCTTTTTTAATCTTTCTTGCACCCAGAACTTTGCATAGTGGTCTGAAAATAGGAAGTATTGATTAAATTATTTTTTCATAGGTAAATGCATACCCATGAAATGACTTTGACTCTCTCCAAGGCTGCTATTTCAGCAATGGGCAATTAGTTCCCCTTCCTATCCTAGCAGCTGAAAGGACTTAAGCCATCAAGTGAGGCACCCTACTAAACACCTTGTAGTCTCCAATTAGAGCCCTGCTGCTATAGCCTTTCACTGCTCTAGTCAATTGCTACTGCTGTAGTCGATCTCTTGACATATAACAATAAAGAAAATTCATCAAATTGTCCAGGTTTGCTTTTCTGGTATTTAAAATGCAACCTATTTTTTTTTCTTGAAAAGAACTGAATGCTCTAAGGAATGTTTGAACTGTAGCCTCAGTCTAAGTAACTCCTCATCTCTAGGGTCTATCATTACAAAACTGGTTTCCAAGGATTTTAACTAAATTATCTTGGCACAATTTAACAAAATCAGTCCAGAATCTCATGAAGAATAGAAGAAAAGAATGTTGTGGACCTGAGATAGCCCTAAAAATGACTGGATAAGTCCAGGAGCTGGGGGGAAAGGACAAGGTCCATACTATAAATTAGAGAAAGGAAACTGTTCCATTACTAGGTTATCCAAAGAAGGGAGAGGAAGCTAAATGGAAGGCAATGGCACTGGTCCAATCCAGGTGCAGGAAGGAAAGAATTCAGCTAAGCTATGATTGAAAAAAGATTGAAATGGAGCTGGCACTAGGAATTAAAAACATAGCCAGGAAGCTGAATTTTCCTCAGCAAATTCTGATCTAAAGGAGGCTGAGGGATTTTTTTTAATCACCATACTATTAAAGCCAACAGAATTTAAAAGGAAGAAACTAGTGAGGTAGAATTTGGAAAGGATATTTGGGGAGTCCAGGAATCAGATGGAAGAAGTAATTTATACTCAGGATATGGAAGGGTCTCCCCTACCCCATAGGATGGTTAGTTTTACTGTTCCCTGACTAATTCTTTCATTCTCTGCTTTTCCCAGTGTGGTAAATTAGAGAAATTCTCTCCTCCTCATCCTCTCCCCAAGAGGTTTCATTGTACCAAAAGCACTCACATAATCCACAGGTTTTTCCTTAGCCATTAAGTGACCACTAGTTCTGGTGCTAAGAACTGTAATCTGGGTTTTTTTTGACATCTTGAACAGACAGGAAGGGATTCCTACTAGGGACTCGTGAACGTCAATTAGATTCACAGACTGAGCCCAAGGTCTGTAACTAGGTTATTCAGTTGAACCACGTGGCTATCAGAAGGGATTCCAAAAACAGTTCTTGAGACTGTATCTCGAAAGAGCCAAGTTAAAAACTGAAAAAAAAAAAAAAAAAAGATTTAAGCCTATGTCACATTTAAGAATTTTTGTTTTTAACACAAGGGGAGCCAAAAATAGCAAAAAACAGAATGTGAAAAAGAACTTTTTTAAAAGAAAACTCCTTATTGCAATGGGATGAGAGAGCCCCTAACCGAGCCAGGGATGACAGCAATTAGATTTTATAATAACTCATCAAAAGAGGGAAAAATAAAGCTGGTGAATTATTCTGGCCTCAATTCAGAACTTTTGATTATCATAAACTGAAAGTAAGATTAATAGTAGCAGATAAAAATCCAAAGCAACTGGAATATAGATATGTATGGGACAGATTAACTAATCCTACCACTAAAATTCAGTCACCCAATAGTATCTGCTCAATTTCTCCCTGTGCTCTACCCAGCTTTTACCCTGTTCCTTTTCCACTTCCTGAACCCTGCCTACCTCTTCATTCTCACCTCTGGTTTTCCAACCTACCTTACCCCTTCCTTCCTCTTCAGTTTCCGTGCTTCCCTTGGTCCCTTCACCCTTACCTGCCTTGCTCTTCAGGAGCCTTCCAGAAATTTAAGCTCAAAGAATCTCCAGCAGACAGCTCTGAGATTCCACAGCCATCTTTGTCAGTTGTAGCAGGTCCTTTCATCCCCTCTCTCTCCTCCTGGTTTCTGCACCTCCATCCTACTGATTCTCTATCTTGACTGAAGGCTTGATTTCTCCTACAGCAAAGAAAAAATCTAAAGGCATTTTTCCTCTACAAGAGGTTGCTACTCATGATCACAGGGTCAATGCATTTTAACTGAGAGAGCATGTGCCTTTAAGCCCCACTGATCTTTGTACTTGGAGGAGAGAGACTTCCAAATTCAATGAGGATTCAGTAGCTATGGTCACTCAATTTCAAGCCAAATTAGAGAATACAATCCTACATGGAGAAATGTTATTTTCAAATCTTACTTTCCCTTGGGGAAAGGGAAGTTATTACAGATGAAGCAAATAAACTAATTCCTGTAGATGGGTCAAACCAACTCTGACCTCTGAAAGATTCTAACTGGAGCCCCAATGACCCCAAAGATTACATCAAATTACAAAAATCTTAAGAAACTTTACTTCATGGGTTGGAGTCATATATGATTAGACCAGGGAACTGGGATAAATTTCAGGGAACAGTACAGAAAAATCAAGAATACTTTAACCACTTCTATGATAGACTGTACAAAAGTGCCAAGTGATGTGCTGAATTGAACCCAATCAATCCTTGAGATGCACTCATTATTTGCATCTATTTTGTTAATCCCTGCCTGAAATATGAGAGCATTTCCACGAGAGGTACCCGGGGTGGCATGAAATGACCATTGAACAAATTAGGAACATTGCCTTCTATGTCAATGAAAGAAAGGGAAAAGAATAAAAGGAGAAAAAGGCAAGAGATCGACAGAAAAGAGGAAAACAGGAAAAAGAATTGTAAAAAAGAACAGACATTACTGTCCAATACAGGCTGTTCCAGCCCAAACCGTTCTTGCTGTCCATGAGATCCCTGAACAAATCTTAAAAGCTACTATACAGGTTGTTAGAAAGGTCATTGTACAAGCTGTTTTGGAGGCTATATCTAAATCTCAGGCACTGTGTAAAAGAAAAGGTCACATTGCTCAAGACTGCTTTAAGAGACAAAGGGACCTTAGAAGTCAAAAAGTTAATGCCAGCAAGGATTCCCAAAGCAGCAATAATGCAGGAGTAGGGACGGGGAAGGGCTAGGAATCTCTAAAACAGATTCTTTTCTCTTTTTCCCAGACTCCAAGATCCTAGCCCCAAATTCTCTCCCAACGTTCCCTTTACCTCCCCCCCTTTCCTAAATCAATTTTAGAAGACAAAAGAAAAAACTTCCAACACTTCTTTTATCTTATGCCTAAATTCCCTTGTAAAACTATGGGGGATGGGATCTCCCATGAAAACCTGATTCCCCGATTATATTCTGTTCCTATAACTGCTCACACAATAGCTGACATCAGAGCAATGTGTCTAAAACTGCTTTTGTCCTTTAGGATATACTTTGATCAAGGTTTCTTTCGAGTGGCCTTAATGGAATAATCAATTTAGAATGTCAGTAGTTAATATGTAAAATGTGTATTATTGTCAGGATCCCTGTGACAAGACCACCCCTCTCTTTTTACTATTAGGAGATGCCCTGTTTTCCAGAGCTAAGGCCCAGCAAGCAAGCTGTACCCTGAGCTGGGCACAACAACAATCCTACAGCAATCCTCTGTGCTCACACCCTGCATGATCTCAGCCACAGCAACATCCCAGAATTGTTTCACACCAGCACCAGATGATTCCTGGATTGAGACAAGTACTTGCAGTCCCCATGCTCTGGTCATGAAGCCCTGCTATGAATTCAACTTGTCTCGTTGCTGTTTACTGCACAGCCACTTGTGTATGTACTGAGATTTGCCCACTACTACAGGAGGTCCTGGCACATGTGTCTAATTTCCCTGCTACAATGGCATAGAGAAAGCTTTTTGCTTCTGACCACTGTTATCTTTGGCTTTATTCTGTTTTTATTTTAATTTACTTTTCAGAGTTAACTGTGGCTAGGATAGCTTATGTGAGCTCTTTGGTATTTTTAGTGTTAACAGCAATTGCAAAAACCACTGTGACTCTTTGGTCATTTGTTTCCAGGGTCGACATTCCAATTGTATTTGTAACATTTGTATAAGAAATATTAAGAACTGGAAAATGCCACTCTCTTGATTTGGAAATTGCAGAATATTAATTCTACTCAGATACTGAAAAGTGAAGAATGAGCAAACAGTAAAGAGGGTAAGATTTTTAATTAGGAAAAATGTCTTGTGAATGATATAACCATACCTTGATGGTTAATTGAGCAGTCCAGATTTCCTTTTGTAAACTGTTAACTACATGTAAGAGAACTTAGAACCCCTACCCTGCAGCTCAACAGGAATATTGTAGCCCTCCTGCCTTGAAAGGTTATGGCCTCAAAATTTTGTAACTACTAAGGGCATATGAATGAATTTTTGTGGGGTTTGTCCCACAGACCTCTTCAACATATTGGGACTAGGAGTGGGTAGTACAGGTATATATCAGGAGGATTTTATTATCCTTTTAGACTTTAGTTTCTCAGGATACTTGGCCATGGGACTATCTAGTTTCCAGATGTTAGATAATAACTTCCAGAATAGTTCCAAGGATTCTAGATAGTAGTTCTTAGAATCATAATGACAAACAGTCCTACTGAGGCTGTTCTGTGAGATAAGGGATGACATAATATAATATCTACTATGCTTGTGTAGAATGACAATATTGCTAAAGTTAACCTGTGAGCTTAATTGTTGGCAAGATGCCTTCTTTGTCTGTTGCCCTATAAAAGCAAGTGGGTATTGGTCAGTGAGGGGAAAAGTCGTGGTGAACCCACATGGGGAAAAACCACCAGGAACCCACAGGGGAATCTGTGTGTGCCTCAACTGTCCCCCGTTGAGGCTTGAGGGGATTTAGAGGTATGTACAAGTTGTACCTGTCTCAATTGACCCCACGGAGACATAGGGGTAGTTGCCCTCTCTTCTTGGCAGACCCTGCGAGAAGGATGATTAGGGAATGCTGTAGGAGCTAGTTCTCCCGCAACACTTTAAGAAGATTAGACTAGAATAAAACTGATTATTAACCCCTCCAAAGCTATCTGCCAAGAGTGAACCTGTTAGCAACTCGGAGACCTGAAGCCTCCAGGGTGTCCTGTGTGTTATCTGTGACACAACAGGTTTCTATCCCCTTTGAAAAAAATGAGAGAAATGTGAGGTGATTTAATCTCCTACACAATATCTGAAGTATAATTAATCAAGCAATAATTCAACAGTTTAATTTTTATAGGTAAATTAGTTTTAAAAAATTAAAGAGTCTAGGTTTTATTGAAATAAGGAGGAAAATCAGGGAGGGAATTCAAAGTTGCTCCACACCCTTGTGTCCAACCATATCTCTCACCCTCAGGGCAAGTAACACCATAAGGATAAGAATTTCATTAGGCTCTTTGGGTGGTCTGAAAGGAAACAGAAAAAAAAAAGATTATAGAGAGGTAAGAATGCCACCTAGTGAGATTGGAGAATGTCTTTAAAAATGAGTTTATTGATAATAGTGGGCTCTCCTTTTTGTAGCTCTTAGATAAATTGAGATTTAAATGATACCAGTAGTAATTGTAAACCCAGATTTGATTTATTCTGAAATACGGCCTGAAGCTAAATCAGCATGTGGGCTTAAGTGTACTCATTTATTAGGATAATTAGGATAGAACAGAACTGAAATAGGGGATTGCCATTTTTAATTTTTTGCCAGTGGATTAGCTAAAAATCATAGAACCTATGAAGTGCTTGAAATAAATAGGCCTTATAAAGAATAATACTAAATAACTGAAAATATTACTTAAGTATTCAGTATGATACCATGAGGGAATATAGATCCAAGGGTAATTGAATTAATTCTGATGGGATAATTATGATCAATCAGACTTTATTTTACTATTTGGCACTAAGATAAAGTGTTGGGAAAATACATAAATTAGAAAATTTGTTAACTATGTGATCTTAAAACAAGGGTTTTTTTTTTATTTATAATGTATATAAGTATAAAGATAATGCCTAACATTAATTTGAAAATTCATTGCATTAGACATACTGTTGGAAAAGTAAACTCTAAAGGTGGAACCAAAATGGTGAAATAAAGGCAGGGACTGGCCCAAGCTCTCCCCTAAACTCCTCCAAATACCTTTTAAAAATGACTCTAAACAAATTCTAGAGCAGCAAAAAAAGATGGAGTAAAACAAATTTCCAGCCCAAGACAACTTGGAAGGTGGGCAGGCAGGTCTCTCGCACCAGGGTGAGAGTGGGAGTGGAGTACAGTCCAGAGCAAGCCTAGCCAACAAAGTGAACCAGGAGCAAGCCTTGGGAGTGACTGAATTGGCAGCTACAAAGGCACCAGGTGCTTCTGGAGCTCTCAGCCCATAGATGGTTAAGGAGTCAAACAACTGATCAGATGAAGATTACAGGGGCCTTTCTGCTAGTACTGAGGCAGGACTCTGTTGCTTTGCCCATACTCAGATCTGCATCCCAGTCCTGAGTGGCAGTCCTAGGGCAAGGCAGAGTTTGAGGCCACAGTGGAGGGGAGGCCCTCCTCACAGTTCCAGGGCAGAAAAAAATGCTTATGGTCACTTACAGACCATAACACAAGCCACAAGCATAGTAAACATGTGTCCTTACATAATACTACTTTGGGAGAACCAAAACCTTACAGGTCCCTAGAAGAGTCTCTGAAAACAGCTACACAAAACCCCAGAAGCTTGGGACAGTGCATCCTCCACACTAGAAGCAGAGCCCCACTTTAACAAAAAATTAAAAGTCAAATAATAGGCTGGGAAAATGAGCAAACAACAAAAAAATTCTGACCATAGAAAGTTACCATGGTGACAAGGAAGATCAAAACACACTCTCAGAAGAAGACAGTAAAGTCAAAGTGCTACATGCAAAGCCTCCAAGAAAAATATGAATTGGTCTCAGGACATAGAAGAGCTCAAAAAGGATTTTAAAAATCAAGTAAGAGAAGTAGAGAAAAAATTGGAAAGAGAAATGAGAGTGATGCAAGAAAATCATGAAAAACAAGTCAAAAGCTTGATAAAGGAGACCCAAAAAAAAAATGAAGAAAATAACACCTCAACAAACAGATGAGGCCACATGCTAAAAGAGGTCCAAAAATCTAATGAGAAGAATGCTTTGAAAAGTAGAATTGTTCAAATGGAAAAGTAGGTCTAAAAGCTCACTGAAGAAATTAATTCCTTAAAAATTAGAATGGAGCAAATGGAAGCTAATGACTATGAGAAGTCAAGAAATAATAAAAGAAAACCCAGGACAGGCATTGTCCTAACAGTATCAGATCAAAACTCCTTAGGGCTTTTTGCTTAGGCCAGAAACCAGTCCTTCACCTAGAATTTTAAAAGTGACAAATTTTAACAACAATGGCTTATAATGCATAAATATACTTTGAGTTAACCTAATAATAGCAATTATGACTCTGAACTGGTAGAATTACATGTGTATTTATAAGTACTATTAAGTTAAAATTAATTACATACTTGTGAAAATTGGTAACACTAATAGAGTAAAATGACTTCTCTTGTAATTTAAATAGTATTAGGGTATAAACTTAGCTATTAAAAAGCTGTTTAAAAGCTGATATTTTTTTAATATTTATTAATATTTTGTTAATAGTTTATTTCATTAGGATTATAATAATGGTTTCCAAAAAAAATCTTCACTGTTTTATCTGATAAAATGTTTGAAATTTGTTATTTGGACATGATTACAAGTTCCAGCTCTGCCTGTGACATAGTATATGTTCTATAATGCTTAAACCTGAGAGCCATGAGACTTAGAGGTAGAAGAGCTAGTTTCATACATAGCTAGAACAGGAAATAAGCTCATATTATAAACCAACTTATATTAAAGAAGTTAAGTTCCAACTAAATTTGTTAAGATAGGTGTCAAGTAATAGGCTGGGAAAATTAGACTAATTCATATTTTTCTTTGAGGCTTTGGATGTAGGAGCTTTGACTTTATTGTCTTCTGAGAGTGTGTTTTGATCTTCCTTGTCACCACGGTAACTTCTCATGGTCAAAATTTTTTTCTGTTCTTTGCTCATTTTCGCAGACTATTACTTGACACCTATATTAAAGCCATGTGTGATAAGTTCAATGATATTTTTTTATGTAAGGTAATTTGGAAATACATCTGACTAAATTAGTATCATCAGATTGGTACTGTTTTGTTGTATGCAGTTAAATTAATGATACTATGAATATTATTATGTTTCTAAATTTTCTTTTATTGTAAAATTTGGTAAATTACCTTGCCAGATATACTGTTAGGAAAGCAGCTTCTCTTTTAATCTTCATGTTGTGAACTGAACTTTTAAAAGAATTTTTAAAAAATTGCCAACTTTTTTGTTATTTTATTAGCCCTGTTGACCGTGTATTGTATTATGTTCTGAAATACTGTAATGTAAGAAACTGGAAACTTCCAGGTTTGCCTATAATAAAGAAGGTTGATCTAAAATGGTTTGGATATCACTTACGCATATTGTGACATTATTGGTTAAGCTATTAGGAGTTATTATAAGGTTAAATAAGGTTATTATTAGGTTAAAGCCTATGAAGCATTTAAATGTGGATGTTTTTGAAAGGGAAGAAAATACTTACTTACTTTATGAATAAGAGAATATGAGAGGGAGTAAGAGACCTTGTGTAAATGTCCTTACTTGTAAATCTGCCAGGTCTTTTGAAATGATCTGCCTAAGCAGAATCAGCTCTGTGAAACAATTTGGACATTGCTTCACTTAGAAAAGTGAATCTCCACCCCAACCTCCCCACCCCTCCACTGAAAAAATTCTTTGATGAGAGGAGGCAAGAAAATAGGAATTCAGTAATAGTAAAGGATTGTTTATTGTGAATTGCCATCAGAGGTAAAAACATGGGACTGTAATCTGTGATATTTTAACTTTGATTTCTGGTATGATGGTCTACAATATCATAAGGTCAATAGTCTACCATTCCAAAAGAATGTGATGTGTTGCCCAGGGGGATTGTAGTCTGAGAGCTGCCAAACTAGATGTTTATCTGGGTAAGCTGAGAGGATAACCTTGGCAAGGCTGAAGAAAAGAGTCTCCTGACTCAGTTTTCCTGTTGTGATACTTCCTTTAGAACAGGAATGTTTCCCACATGGTTCCTCCCGACAACATCCTGCAAATGGGGTACTTTTTGCTACTTAACTGGCATAAACTATTGACTTGTTTTGGGTCACTGGGGCCTAGGCTTGAGGCAAGTTTTGATGTCATGTCCTTGTTTCTTCATTTCATAACAAATCTTTATAACTAGAGGAGCTCAAATTGTAATTTCTTTTTTTTATCTAATGAATCTCATTGTTACAATACCTTAGCAAAAGATGCAAGTATATAGGATTTTACAGTTTTCAGTCTGAGGATATAGTAATTTCCATATCCTAAACTATTAAATGGATAAGTATTTAGGCTTGTCATCTGCCTGTTATTAGTTGAATACTAGGGTGTAAGATTAGGTCCTTGTATATAGAGCATGCTCTGAAATGCAAGCAAACTGCACAAGAGTATAAAAGAGGATTTGAGAACAGTGGTCTATGTGGCTGCAATGTCTATTTCATTGAACATGGTTACTAAATAAACATGTGTTATTATAGAAAACTCATTTGATACAAAACTGAAATTATTTACTTAGTCTATTGAGATAACCCCATCACAGCCCTTTATTACATTTATAGTAAAATAAGCATCTCTTATGTAAATTCACTTGTGTGGCCATTAAACTTAAACACAGAAGTCACCTACAAAGAGTGGTATTACATATGTGCACATACAGAGGACTGATCCTTAGCAGTATCTCATTTCCCTAAAATGGGGTGGGGAACAGGTAAGGGACAGCTAGAGTAAATAAATAAAGTGAATAGCTGAAGTGAACATTTTTAAGAAAATAACAAGATCAGATGATTATGTATGTCAAATATGAATATTTCTAGTGGGATACAAAGGCCTTCAGCAAGTTTTAATAAATTCTAAAAACTGAGTTCAGAATTTTACATATCACAAAACACAGCAAAATAAAAATTTACTATCACAGGGCAAATTATAGACAATAAACTAAATTCTCTTCCCTTTCCGAGATTTGCTTCTGAAGTGAAGAATAAACTAGATGAATACTAGAAGTTAAATGATGGTGCAGTTAATGCCAATTAAAAAGGTATTTTTAACCTTAGCTTACATAACTGCATTGATAAATATCAAATTTTTAACTAGAAGGGCTCATTCTACAAATCAGATCCTTATGGATTCTTTGAGATTCTCCCTTCAACTGTTGGTACTATCTAAATCAAATAGCTGGTTTAGATAAAGACAGAAGCAGCAAGGGGTATTGAAAAATGTAAATTCTTTGGTCCAGGAGTTCTTAACATGATACTTTTATTACAACTATAAGGTGTGAGAGAGTTTTCACCATGTGACCTAGTTATGGGCAATGCATAATTAAAGTGACTGTATTGAACTGTATTAATATTTGTTTTGCAAAAGATTTGAACCAAAAAGTGATCACTACAAATGATCTGAACTGGAGAAGCAGATCTGCTAGAAGAAGCCTCTCTGAGAACCCACCTATTCTAGAATGCCTAGAAGAAAAAGTTTCCAGAAGACCAAACTACTGTAGTTGGAGATGTTCCCAGAAACCAGAAAACTGCATGAGATTTTTCAAATCCTAAAATATGATGAACCAATGAAATGCAGAGTGAGAATGGTTTATTAAGAAAGACACTGAATGTCTACTCTTCCCTCTCATTGTTCCCCTCATGTACTCTTGTTCTTTGTAAGGTATGTTTATCAAAAGAGAATGCCCCAACAATTCCTGTCAAAGTCTGTCAATCACTCTCCCTTGTTCCTCACACTATCCCCATCAAGTTAAAACATTTAAGCCTCACAGTCAAAGTGGAATAATAATATTAAAAAAAAAAAAACCTAATGAAGTGTTTAGTACCTTCAGGTCATTTTGCATCCTAGTGAGTCCTTCCTGAGATTTGTTAACTGTCATATTGGTTACTGAATCATTGAGGAGATTGTGACTCTTGGTGAATCAAACAGGGGAATGAAGAAAATTAATGGTGAATTGTATAATTTATGATGTGAATCCATCCATTTCCTCAAAACCTTACTTTTGAAGGTCAGGAAGTTTCTGAAGGGTATAACTGAATAAAGTTATCATTCCAGGCCGCCAAGGCATCTGCTCCTTAACTAGTTCAGACAGGGCCCACTGCTTCTGTTTACCCCTTAAACAGAAGCCAGTTACTGCTAAGACCCTACCCAGGCATGTCCTTGTTTTCCCTAACCTCCTTCACCCACCCCCATGATGGAAAATGGGAAAGAGCTGAGAACTCTTAACATGCCTCCTCATTAAAATATCTACCAATCAGTGATGCCTTATGTTTACCAGAGGAGGTCCAAATGATGGTCTGCTGTCCCAACCAAAAGAAAGAAATACCTAGATAAAAAAGATGTAAGCCCTTACTCCAAAGGTCTTTTGGCAAAAATGGAGGCTAGCCATAAGACCCCTTTGTTAGCAGGTCACATGCCCCTACTAAGACTACTTACTTTACTTTGGCAAGGAAGGCGCTCACATGGTGGTCAGAAGCTATACTCCCAACATCTCTCTGAAAAACTTTGGAATTTATTGAATAACATAGGAGATATTGGCAAAGGACTGTCCAGCATGGCATGATCACGAGCAAAGCAGAATAGCAGTAGCTCAAAAGAAACATGAAATATGAAAATTTAAAGATATCTCCACCCCAAATGTTATGGATTATTTATGGCTGACCTACGATACAGCATTCTGAGCTCCTGTTGGTCCGATCAGCCACAGCTAGACACACATGATTCCAAAACAGTAATATCATTTTGGTCCTCTTCAAGAACAAAAGAACAGCAACCAACCATTCTATCACAATTGTATACTACAGCTTATTCAGTCATTCCTCAATTAAACATAGGCATCCCCTCAATTTCCAAATTTCTGCTACAACAAAAATATCTGCTAGAATTTTTTTTGTACATATAGGTCATTTCCATTTTCTTTCTAAAATCTTTTTGGGATACAGACCTAGTGGTGACATTGCTGGGTCAAAGTGTTTTATATTGTTTTATAGCTCTTTAGTCATAGTTCCAAATTGCTCTCCAGAAGAGTTGACTCAGTTTACAACTCTTCTTCCCACAGTGCCTCCATTTGTCAATTTCCCTTTCTGTCTTATTAGTCAACCTGATAGGTGTGAGGTGGTAGCTCAGAGTTGTTTTACTTTTGTTTTACTGTAATCAATAGTGATTTAGAGCATTTTTTCTATGACTACAGATAGCTTTTATTTCTTCCATCTTAAAACTACTTGTTCATATCCTTTGACAATTTGTCTATTAATGACTTATATTCTAACAAATTTGACTTCATTCTCTATTTTTTTGGGAAATGAGACCCCTCTCAGAGGAACTTGTTATGAAATTTTTTCCAGTTACAACTAGTATACTTCCCTCCTTCCTATTTTCCCATTTATCCTTTTCTTTCACCCTGTCCTTCAGGTGTTTTGCTTCTGACCACTACCTCCCCCAATCTGCCTCCTTCTATCAGCTTCCCCACCACTACCACCTTCTTATCTCCTTCTCCCCCTATTTCACTGTAGAGCAAGATAGATTTCTATACCAAATGGAGTGCATTATGTTATTCTCTCTTTGTTGTCTGATAACACACCTCCATTGTAAAAGTTCTTTCATGTCTCTTTTATGAGATAATTTATCCCATTCTTACCTCTCCCTTCCTCCTTCTCCCAATGGATTCCTCTTTCTCACCCCTTAATCTTCTTTTTTTAGATATCAGCTCATCATAATCAACTCATTCTATATTCTCTATGCATACTGCTTCTAACTTACCCTAATAATGATAAAGTTCTTAGGAGTTGCAAGTATCATCTTCCTTTGTAGGAATGTAAACAATTAACCTCATTGAATCCCTTATGAATTCTCTTTCCTTTTCACCTTTTTGTGCTTCTCTTGAGTCTTGTATTTGAAAGTCAAAATTTCTATTCAGCTCTGGTCTTTTCATTAGAAATGCTTGAAAGTCCCCTATTTCGTTAAATATTCATTTTTCCCCTGATGGATCATACTCAGTTTTTCTGGGTAGGTGATTCTTGGTTATAGTCCTAGCTTCTTTGCTCTCCAATCCTTGTGTCGTTCAGTCATTTTTCAATTGAGGTCCAACTCTTCCTGACCTCATTTGGGGTTTTCTTGGCAAAATTCTGAAGTGGTTTGCCATTTCCTTTTCCAGCTCATCTTACATATGAGAAAACTGGGCAATCAGGGTTAAGTAACCTTCCCAGAGTCACATAGCTAGTAAGTACTTGCAGCTGTATTTGAACCCAGGATCTTCCTAACTTCAGGTATCATGCTCTATCCACCTTGCTACCCCTATGGATGTCCTGGTTTCCTTTAATGGAGAAGCTGCTAAATCTTGTGTTATGCTGATTTTGGATTCGTGATATAAAAACTGTTTGTTTCTGGCTGCTTGCAATTGTTTCTCCTTGAGGTAGAAGTTCTGAAATTTGATTATAATGCCTCTATGAATTTTCATTTTAGGATCTCTTTCAGGGGATGATCAAAGTTCTTTTAATTTCTATTTTACCCTTTGGTTCTATAATATCAGGGAAGTTTTCTTGATAATTTCTTGAAATATGATATCTCGGCTCTTTTGTTTTTTAACTGAAGACATCTGAGTCAGGAATTGAAACGTGTTGTCTTCAAGCACATAGATGTCCTGATGATTTATCCTTAGTTTATAGATTTGTTTCTTGAAAACAGCAATCCAAAAATCTTTGCAAATGAACTTCATGATACCAGATTCATTCTTGAACCTCATAGTATGCATTGTAAACCTTGTCCCACTTAAAACCCTCATTATGCAGCTTAGTAACGCATCTTCCATTATCTATTTCCCCCTGCACACTTGACTTGTAGACACAGGTCTCCACTTCATTGTGGAGAAGCAATGCTTCTTCAGAGCTCTGGAAAGATGGGGTTTGGGTCCCAAGCATAGCCACTGCCACCGTGGATGCCACTTCCAGTGCCACCCACCCCACTGTGCCAGGGCCCCCTATTGGGGTGCCAGGAGAAGGCTTCACCAGGACCTCAGGGCTGGGGCACCCATCTGGGCAACCCAGGGACTGGTGTGCCCTCAACAAAAAGCTCAGTAGAATCCTCCCAGGACCGCATCCCTATGGTCCTGCAACCTCGCTCCTAAACTGAGAACTACTTTCGGTACCTTCATCCCTGCTCTCCCCCAGGTCTCTGGTCCATGGCAGCCCATCCATTCCTCTTAGCTAATTCCTCCTTCTATGTTGTTCTTTTATTATATTGTTTTTTTTTTCAATCAACATGCACTATTTTCCCTCCCTTCTCACCACTCCTTAACCAGAGGCAGAGACAGACAGACTGAGAGAGAGCCCAGCTGCCACTGCCATCAAGCTGTGTGTTACTCTGGGCAAGTCACTTACCCTCTCTAAGCCTTTATCTTCCATCTGTAAAATGCGCTCTGTTAAATGTTCTCCTCTCTAGGTTTTCAGGGCTCTGCTCTCTCCTGGTTCCCCTGCCATCTTTAGCTCTTTTTTACAAACCTGTCCTATAGCAGGCAGGTATTACATCAAGTTCACCATGTTTTCATCACTATGTCTCAATTTTAATTCCCTTCTCTGGCACATTCCTTTTACCAAGTGATTATTGTTCTGCACTAGGCATTGAGGGAGTCTTAATACAGGAAATAAAACCAACCATCTGGGCACACAGGGATTTGAATCCAGTAGGGCAAGTGCTGATTAACTATAACACACAATTGAATGTTCTAAATCACACAAGAAAAATGCAAATGTCTTCAATAGGTCAGAAGAGAGAGATCATTTTTCCACTGGGAGAGGAGAAAAATGGAATCATCTTCATGGAGAAGATGAAATCTGATCTGAACTGCTGTGAAGGTCAGTTTTTAATAGAGGAACTCAGTAGCAATGGCCCCTTTGTCCTTAAGAAACCAGGTAAGGAAAGAGTACAATATGTTGAGAAAGGTGTGAATAGTATAACTTGATGTAAGAGAAGAGAACAAATTTGTTATGAATGAATGAATGACTTCTTCAAAATGTTTACTGTGCTAGGCACTATTCTAATGGACAGAGATACAAATAAAAATGGGAGACAGACCCTGTCCTCAAAAGCGGAACACAACACATATAGGGGAGTGATAACCAAAGGATTTTTTTGGTCTGACTGGTCAAGGGATGGTGAGTAGAACACTATGTCATATTTGAAGGCAATTGCTGCTTAGTATTTGAGAGACATTAAAAATATTTGCATATATAAAGCAGATGAGGGAATGTCTAAAAAGACACCCATTGCAAGTGAAATATATTTTTAGAATTACAATTCTATAGTTGGACATTGATAAAAAGACTATTTTAATTTTTCATAGCTTAACTATGATTCACTAAAACTTTGGATGGACCAAAAATTTGAGTCATATTGGATGGTGCCAACATAGTTCAGAAGGATAATTATTAAAGCATAAATTTTAAACTTAAAATAGCTAATAGAATTCACAGTGTAAGTAATCTTAAAGACTCCAATAGATTGTGAAAAGTCTTTGTTGTTAGCTTAAACCATTGAGTTAAATTCTCATCTGACGAGTTAAAAAGGTTTTGATCAGGATAGGGTACAATAGTCTTCATATTTTCTTACAGGATGTTGGAGTCTAACACTGACAACATTGTAATTCTAATACCACAGCTTAGAAGGCCCTACTGTCCTTCAGGCACTGGGCTCTGTTGTAAACATCTGGGGCCCTTTATTTTAACTCGGCCTCTTGTCAGGAGAAGCACTAGAACTCTTTCTTGAGTCCTGAGGTTGGGGCATATGGATAAACTGGCATAATTTTGAACCAAAAATACATAGGGAATCACAGCTGGAAAGTAAGTTGTCTCCTCTTCCTTTTTCTAACCCTTGCCCCTGCTTCCAAATCACCCAAATCCCTGAGATATAACTTTTCATATAATCATTGCAACCAGTTGTATCCTTGCACATTTCATTAGGCTTTAGGAATTGAAAACATGATGAAAATCATCCTTACTGAACTAACATTAGACTTAGAACCATAGAAGACAATCAGTGAAGAAGGTCATATTGGAAATATATAGCAGTAGACACAACAGTACTCACAAGATGTTAAACTACATCTAAAAGTTTCTCTTTTAGAACACTAAGATTGTTATACAGTGCGAAATCTGAATTTATAGCACACAGACTCTATTTCTACGTACTGTAAATAATGATAGTTGTTTCATGCAAGGGAAAATATTATATTTATTTTAAAAAATAAGGGACATAATGCTTTGTAATCAAACGAGTTGTTTGTTTGTTTTTGTCGTTTTCCACTAAGCAGCAATTTTTAATTTAGCACTGTTTGACATGCTGGAGAGGAAACAGAAATACAGAACTTAAGTAATCATCAGGAGTGGTATCAGGTCTTTGCTAATGGCTAATAGCTTTTAACAGTATAGAAAAGTAAAACTTTTAGGGATCTCGACCCAAAACATTGAGTGGCAACTCCCTGTCCCAGGAAGCAAATCAGCATCCTAAAACACGATCCCAGATTCAATATTAGAAATTCAGAAAATACAATATCCAGGGTTCTATGTCAGAAAACTTGATGTGGGTTGGGAAGGAAAAGCTAAAAAGACAAGGAGAGTCAGCAAAGAGTGGAGTCCTAAGAACAGCATGGTGGGAGGAGCACAGTGGCACAAATATTGATGGGCATCATTCAGAGAATAATCAGAAGGAAATGCCACTACCCTTACTTGACTGAAGATTAACTACTTGTAGGGTAGGGCATTCCAATCACTGCCTCCAAAGAACTCACATAATTTAGTTGAGGAAAGAAGTTTCATAAAACTAGTAAAACAACAGCAAACAAGACAAGATAGAATCTTAATTAAATGCTAAATTTCATGGAAGAGACTATAAGTCATATTAATGGGGTTGGGAGGCAGGATATGGATGAGAGCAGTAGCAATGAGACTCAGAAAGAGTGTTAGAAAACTTTATGACCTGGATTTTGAAGACTAGGTTGTAGTTAGAGAGGCAAAAGCTAAGAGCATACCAGGTGAGATAAATAAGCAAAGATTTTGAGGCCAGAATGAGCATGGCTTGCTTGTAATCAATGAGGAGACCATCTAACTAAAGCAGAAGAAACAACATGAGGTAAAATTATAGGGGGATTTGAAAGCCAAGTAGAAGAATTTAAGACTTAATTAGGAAGAGACTTTTGAGTAGGGAAAACTTAGTCAAATGATTTCTACTATCTACTTTCCCTTGATCCCTCAGTAGTAAGTATAATGGGATCTTGCCCATGAAACTCTTTGTTCATGAACTACTTCAGTATATTTCAACTGTAAAAGGATTAAAGCTCAAATTACTTTTGTAAACACTAGATTAGTGGATAGGTATAGAGGCTCACAATTAACGTGGAATCCAGGGAAAGTAATAATACTAACTCTAGAAGGTGCCATTAATTATAATGAGAACTGCAGTGTTTATGATTACATTCTGCTTAAAGTATATTTTTCCAGTAAATGCTGAGCTCCACACTGCAGAAGATTTTTTTTTGCTTTGGATTTAGTGGCTGATTAAATATATTGAATAATTTGTTTGATGTTACTCTAATTTGATGTCTCTTGAGATACGAGAAGTAGGACATAGATTTGTTTCAGATAAAATCTTTAGAGTTTGCACAACACAGGCTTTCATCTAAAATAAGAAATAATCTAAAAGTATTAAAAACATTTGGCATTTATAACTTGTGTTTAAGTTTGTAAACTACAGGCAAGATCTGTTCTGATTTTCTTAACCAATTTGTGAGATAGATAATCCTAGTATTGTTGTAGCCATTTTGCAAATGTGGAAACCAAGATTATATGATTTACCACAAATTCCCCAACTATTAAGTGACAAAACTAGGATTTGGAGTCAGGATTTTAATTAAAAATCCAGAGTTCTTTCCATTATACCACCATTGTGCTCATAAACAGTACCACAAAGGCAAGAGTGACAATAAAATCTAAGAAAATGGTCAACTGGGACTAAAAAAGAGAGAGAGATTCAAATTGACTATGAACAGAAGACATAAAATAAAAAGGGTTTTAAATTGTAGTGCCTCATTTTATGAAGTCTTTAGGTCTCTAGGTATTAAATATGTTCATAGATTCCTAATTATTAATGTAAGGAAGGCTGATGGGATCATTTTGAGTATGTCTCTCCCCAGATGACCACATACCATAATTGTAAATTAATATTATTCATCCACTTTCTTTTTTTTTTTTTGTTTTGTTTTTTTTGGTTTTTTTTTTGGTTTTTTTTTTGACTTTTTTTTTTTTATTAAACTTTTAACATTTATTTTCACACATTTTTGGGTTACACATTTTCCCCCCTTTTTTTCCCTCCCCCCCCCAGACCCAAGCTTTCTAATTGCCCCTGTGACCTATCTTCTCTCTCCTCTATCCTCCCTCCCTGCCCTTGTCTCCGTCTTCTCTTTTGTCCTGTAGGGCCGGATAGCTTTCTTGACCCCTTAACCTGTATTTCTTGTTACCCAGTGGTAATAACATTACATTTGGTCCTAACACTTTGAGTTCCAACTTCTTTGGCTCCCTCCCTCTCTACCCCTTCCCCTTGGAAGACAGGCAGTTCAATATAGGCCATATCTGTTTAGTTTTGCAAATGATTTCCATACTAGTTGTGTTGTATAGGACTAACTATATTTCCCTCCATCCTGTCCTGTCCCCCATTACTTCTATTTTCTTATGGCCCTTTCCCTCCCCATGAGTGTCGACCTCGTATTGCATTCTCCTCCCCCTGCCCTCCCCTCCCCTCTATCCTCCCCCCCATCCTGCTTGAGCCCCTGTCCCCCACTCTCCTGTATTATGAGATAGGTTTTCCTATCAAAATGAGTGTGCATTATATTCTTTCCTTTAGTGGAATGTGATGAGAGTAGACCTCATGTTTTTCTCTTGCCTCCCCTCTTTATCCCACCACTAATAAGTCTTTTGCTTGTCTCTTTTATGAGAGATAATTTGCCCCATATAACTTCTCCCTTTCTCCTCCCAATATTTCTCTCTCACTGCTTGATTTCATTTTTTTTTTTAGTATGTGATCCCATCCTCTTCAGTTCACTCTGTGCACTCTGTCTCTATGTACGTGTGCGTGTGTGTATGTGTGCGTGTGTGCATGTGTGTGTGTGTGTGTGTGTGTGTGTACTCCCACCCAGTGCCCAGATATTGAAATGTTTCAAGAGTTATAAATATTGTCTTTCCATATAGGAATGTAAACAGTTCAACTTTAGTAAGTCCCTTATGATTTCTCTTTGCTGTTCACCTTTTCATGGTTCTCTTCATTCTTGTGTTAGAAAGTCAAATTTTCTTTCCAGTTCTGGTCTTTTCATCAGGAAAATTTGAAAGTCCTCTATTTCATTGAAAGACCATTTTTTTTCCTGAAGTATTATACTCAGTTTTGCTGGGTAGGTGATTCTTGGCTTCAGTCCTATTTCCTTTGACTTCTGGAATATCCTATTCCATTCCCTTCTGTCCCTCAATGTAGAAGGTGCCAGATCTTGTACTATCCTGATTGTATTTCCACAATACTTGAATTGTTTCTTTCTAGCTGCTTGCAATATTTTCTCTTTCACCTGGGAATTCTGGAATTTGGCCACAATGCTCCTAGGAGTTTCTCTTTTTGGATCTCTTTCATGTGATGTTCTGCGGATTCCTTGAATATTTATTTTGCCTTCTGGTTCTAGAATCTCAGGGCAGTTTTCCTTGATAATTTCATGGAAGATGATGTCTAGGCTCTTCTTTTGATCATGATTTTCAGGTAGTCCCAGAATTTTTACATTGTCTCTCCTGATTCTATTTTCCAGGTCAGTTGTTTTTCCAATAAGATATTTCATCTTATCTTCCATTTTTCGAATCTGCGCGGTATGTTCTGAGATATCTGTCTTTCTCGAAAAGTCCAAAGCGTCCATCTGTATCATTCTAGATTTGAAAGATCTATTTTCTTCAGTGAGCTTTTGAATCTCCTTTTCCATTTGGTTAATTCTGCTTTTGAAAGCATTCTTCTCCTCATTGGCCCCTTGCACCTCCCTTGCCAGCTGAGTTAGGCTAATTCTCAAGGTGCCAATTTCTTCAAGATTTTTTTGGTTCTCCTTTAGCAGGGAGCTGATCTGTTTTTCATGCTTCCCCCTCATCCCTCTCATTTCCCTTTCCAGTCTTTCCTCCACCTCTCTAACTTGATTTTCAAAATTCCTCTTGAGCTCTTCCATGGCCCAAGCCCATTGGGTGGGCTGGGACACATAATCCTCGATTTCTGTGTCTTTGCCTGATGGCAAGCATTGTTCCTCCCCATCAGAAAGGAGGGGAGGAAGTGTTTTTTTCTCTCCGATAAAGTACCCTTCAATAGTTTTATTTCTTTTCCCTTTTCTTGGCATATTCTCCACCTAGTGGCCTGAACTCTGAATGTTCTCCTCACACCCACCTCGCCTCCTACTCCTCCCAGCCAGCGTTTGGGAGGACTGAGATTCAAATGCTGCTTCCCGCCTTAGGGCTTTTGGCGGGGGCCGGGCTGTTATTCAGTGTTAAATTAAGTTCAGGTGGGCAGGGGCAGGGCCGCCTCTCTGGCTGAATTCCCTCAGGCGGTTTATGCACAGACCTTCCACAATGGAACCAGGCTCCCACCCGCTTGGGGATCCGCAGCCGCCTCTCAGTCCCCACCTCCGGGGGGGGGGGGGGGGGCACGAGCCCTGGGGGCACCTCACTCCCCTCTCAACCCGCCAAAGGGACTCTCTCACCTACCCCTGTCAGTCACCTGTTGGTGGGGGGGGCCCCGTGCCACTGCTGAAGATCCCGCCTCCGGAGCCCTCTTAGAACTGTGCCTCTCAGAGCCACAGCCGCCGCCGCCGCCGCCGCAGGTCCGGGCTGGGCGCTGCTTCTGCAGCGCGATGGACCTTTTGCGAGAGGTTTGCAGGTCCCTCTGTGGGTGGGAGGACCCGCGTGGCCGCTGGAGATCCCGTCTCGCAGGCCTCTAGGATCTTCTTCCCACGTTGTCGCTGCCGCGGTAGGGTTGCTCTCTGCTTCTCGCCCTGGCGCCCAGTCCACGGCACGAAGGATCCCCCGCGAGAGGTTTGCAGGTCTCTCTGGAACAGAAATCTCCCTCGCTCCAATATTCCGTGGTCTCTGGGTGCAGAATTCGCCCTGTGTTAGTCCCCTCTGCCGTTCTGTGTTTTGTGGGTTCGGAGCTATGTGTATGTGCGTCTTTCTACTTCGCCATCTTGGCTCCGCCCCCCATCCACTTTCTTTATCCTGTGTAAATGGCTAGGCCAAAGGCCATTGCTCATGAGTCTCAGCCAGAATACTCTTCAATATCTCAGGTCAGTGCCATCTACAAAAAAATATCTAGAGGACTTCATCACAATTTGTGCATACTTCATTAAACTATAACCATGTGTTTGATATATTCTATAGAGCAACTGGATGGATGGATAGTGTTTTCTAATCTCAAACCACAAAAATTAGGTATATTTTGTAGTGAACACCTCGAAGTAGTTCTTAATCTTTTGTATCTTGAAGCCTTTTGATAATCTGGGGAGGCTTTTTCAGAACAATGTTTTGCAATACATAAAACAAAATACTTTGGTTTACAAAGGAAAACAATTATTTTGAAATTTATTTAAAATTCACTGACCCCAGGTTAAGAACCCCATCCTGCCTTAGAGTAAATTCTCGGTTGGTTAAAGTGGGAATAGATTATCCATACTCCTTTCTTTCTTTCTTTCCCTTCCTAGTATTTATTTGTTTCTTCCCTTGTTTTAGAATGTCTGTCAAAGATGGACATGTGCTTATAACTAAATGTAATATCTTGTAAAGTGCCATAAGTATCTACCACCAAAGTCCTATTCCAATGATTGCTATTCAATGACCCCTGCTTCTGAAATGGTGTACCTGTGAATCCAAAGCTCTTCTGATCCTACTGAGATGAAAGGATTTGAAGGTGAGGTCATTGATAATCTATATGTCTGTCATTCAAGAACCAGATTAATTAAGTGAGGAGAGGGTTATAACTGATGATATTTAGTCGGTGGTGATTTTTTAAAAATAAGAGTAACTCATAAAGACCATCTAATCCTGAAGCTGTTATCAGTATCATGGTGAGTATTTATACTGATGAAGTCATGGATCATTGGCAGTACTAAATTTGAAGAAAACATCCAATAAGGGAATCAGTCTTATTTGGGAAAGCTCATTCAGCTTTCCACCTTATGTAACTTGTGTCATTATTACACATTTTATAGGAATAATGACTAACCAGAAAGTTGTTCTTGTTTTTGTTTAATTGAGAGAAGTAGCTTCTTACTTCTTTCCATAAATCTGCCTTGTAATAAATGGCCAGGATCATGGAGAATCATACACATGCTGGAGCCCTTCCTCTTTTCAATGCAGGAAAATATAGCCAATGATATGCGAGAAGCTGTAATGGGATCAAAATAGCTACCAATCTTAAAGCAGTGCTTTCAGTTTTCTAAAGATTTGAGAAAATTCAACATCATAAAAGAAAATATAGTTTTCTTCTTCATTTTAAAACCAAAAGAAAATAGCAAGTGAATACATGACAGAAAAGAATTTTCAGTATAGCTTTTAAAAAGTTTATCCCTTTCTCTTAAACTTTAAGTGCCTATAAATCTAGACCTTTAAAGCATTGTATAAATGTGAATTACTATTATTGTTGATGATATAAATGATGAATTAGCTCTCTCTGAAAATTTCTATAATGATAATCATTGCAAATTCCAATTCCAAAAAAGGAATGTTAATAATACTGATAATAGCAACTAACATTTCTCTACTTCTTACTACATGCCAGGCACTATGCTAAGTGCTTAGAAAACATTCTCATTTGATCTTCACAATGACCCTGCGATGTAAGTGTCATTATTATCTCCATCTTACAGAAGAAGAAACTGAGGCAATCAAAATATAAGTGATTTGCCCAGAGAAAAAGAGCTAACAAGCATGTGAGGACAGATTTGAACTCAGGTTTTCCTGACTGCAGGTCCAGTGTTTTATCCACTGCACCACTTAATTGCCCCCTAATATCAGTGGTTGAACACCTGAAAATTTTAATGTATCTTATGTCAGAAATATGAATATTACTTACAACTGTGACTTTATCTGCCCATCCATGATTTCTTATCCTGTGGGACTTTTGTGGGAAGTGAAGAAATTAAGCATTCCCATTGTAGTTACTGTTTGTCAGATACTATGCTAAGCGCTTTTACAAATATCTCATTTGATCTCTTTGTTGTTGTTATTGTTTATGTCTTCTTATATATCTGCCATAGGGAATACATCTAGTGTTCTGTAGCCTGTCTTCCAGGATTCTCACCATCACATGGCTACCAGCAGTAGTTGCCATTCTGTGATCTCTCATAGACTCTCCTTGGAAAGGCAAATAAGGGAGTTGATAGAGTTGGTTTTATCATCAGTCAAGTGAGCAATCATATATAAACCACTTTATAAACCTTAAAGTGCTATATAAATGTTAGCTATTTTTAATTATTATTGTTTTGTTATATTTTAATATTAGATTCCAGTCCTTATGATAAGAATATCTAAAAAAATACCTCTTGAGCCTATGCCCCATCATCGGTTTCAGAAGATGAAATTCCAAAGTACTTGATATGACCACTACCTCCAGCAGGCTACTTGTGCACATATTCAAACAAAGTTTAAAACAGAGTCACCCAGACTGATTCAGCACCAGTAGCTGAATTTGCATATATAGATAACTGGACCCAGTCAGGAAAACTTGAGTCTCAGTCCTGCTTCTAACATACTACCTGTGTGGCCATCGGCAAATCACTTAATCTCTCAATTTCCCAGCAACTCTCTAAGACTCCAAGATGTAGAGAAGCTGCTGATTTGGTCTGGTAGAGGAGTCTCCTAGATACATGATGTCACAGATCTGGTCATCCTCTTTCCTTCCCCCAACACCTTGTGCTCAAGTTCTTGCATTCCTTAACCTTATTTTTTTGGTAACTGACCAAAATGAAACTTAATTAAGTATTTCCACAAGAGAATTTACAGAGCATTTTACAGATCATTGGATCATCTATGGAAGGAAATTTAGTAGAAGATAACTTAGACCAACCTCATCATTTTTCAGATAAAGAAAAGGAAACCACATCATTTCAAAGCTTACGTCATTTGTCCAAGATCAGACAGCTACTAAAAGTCAGAAATAAGATGAAGAAATTGAGATGAAGTAACTTGCTGAAGGTTACACAGCAGCAAAGTTAAGACTAGATCCCATACCAGTCATTTTGACTCTTGTTTTACCACTGGATGCCATTGATTCTAGAGGAGAGAGTGAGGTTGTTGACTTCATGCAGCTCTGCCTCACTTAAAACCAGTTCATTTGCAAGTCTAAACATCCCCCCTCATGATGTTATTGGTTTTCTTCAAGAATGAAGAGCAAACAGCAACAATAATGTTGGACTCAAGGTACTATGTGTCTGACTGTGGCTCATTAGACCAATAGAGTCTCAAAAAGCTCTACCACAGGTTGGGCATAAGTAGATCATGTCAATATTTGGTGGAGATGTCTCTAAAGTTGCACATTTCACATTTCCTTTGTGCTACTGCAAGTCTGTTTTACTCATAGACCATAGCAACTTCTTTGATATGGGCATGCCATGCTGAGAGTCCTATGTCAGTGTCTCTGTGTCTTGCAATAGATTCCAAAATTCTTCAGACAAACCTTGAGAGTGTCCTTGTATCACTTCTCCTAATCTCCATGTAAGCACTTGCCTTGTGTGAATTCTCTATAAAACAGTTTTTTAGGCACATGTACATTTGGCATTTGAATAACATGGCCAACCCATCAGCATTGTGCTTTCTTCAGAGACCCAAAAAGAATTCTTAGAAGATCTCAAAAAAAAAAAAAGTTTAAAAACCAAATGACAAAGATGGAGGAAAAACTAAAGAAAAAATAAGAATAATTCAAGAAAAACAAGAAAGTTATAAAAGGAAAGTCAACCAATTAGGAAAGGAAATCCAGAATCTTAGGGAAGAACATGACACCTTGGAAATTAGACTTGGGCAAAGTGAAGCCAGCAAAATTATAAGAGATCAAAAAATAAGTAACCAAAATGTGAATAATGAAAAAAATAGAAGAGAAAGTGAAACATAAGAAACACAACAGATTTGCAGAATGCACCAAGAAGAGAAAATGTAAAAATAATCAGATTAACTGAAAGTTGTAATCAAAAAAAAAGAATATTGATACAATAATACAAGAAACAATTGAAGAAAATTGTCCTGAATCATTAGAACAAGGGGAAAAAGTAGAAATAGAAAAAGTCCATCCAACACCATTTAAAAGAGTTCCTTTGGGGAAAATTCATGGGAATATTATAGTCAAATTCCCAAACCCACAGCTCAAGGATAAAATACTAAAAGCATCAAGATTAAAACAATTTCATATGGTTGTGCAACAATTAGGCTCACACAAGACTTAGCAGCAGAGACATTAAAGGACCACAAGCCTTGGAACATAATATATTGAAGAGCAAAAGAACTGGGATTCCGGCTGAAAATATCATACCCTGCAAGGTTAAGTATTTTCCTGAATGAAAAAAAAATGGATATTTGATAAACTCTCAGACTTTCAAGACATTGTTAAAAAAAATAAATCCTGAACTTGGTAGAAGATTTGACATACAAGAACCAAGAGAAATATAAGATATACCAAATACTGATTATAATAGATTCATAAGGACAGACTATTTACTTTTTACTCTATATATAATATATACATATATAATTAAATTATTAAATAATAATTAATATTATATGTTATTAATTATATGTAATTGATATATGTGCTATATAATAAATAATAAGAAATTAATGAGGATCTTAGACATAAAATGTAAAATGTATGCCTAAGATCCTTATTAATAATTAGGTAGCTCATAAATAAGTTTAGGGAAAACCTGGGTAGGATATGAATTTAAAAAGTAAAACCATTTAGGAACAGCTAAAAAGAGCATTTTATACAAATGAGGTATAAGAGTAAGCAAGAAGATGCAGAGGAATTAGGGAAGGAGGGTTGGTAGTTCTGGTAAACTAATTTCATCAAGAATGAGTTTAAGAGGGAATAATGCATATATATTTAGAAGAGTATAAAAGTCTTCTAAATTCAGAAGAAATAAAATGTTAGGAGCATGGGGTGGGGGAGAGGACAAGGGAGGAATCTTTAGAGGGGAGGAGAAAGGAAGATAAAAGAGAGTATAGAAGGGTGTTTAGGTTTGTGGGAATGGGAGGATAAAGGAGTCATCCTTTAAATAATAGGAGGACAAGGGAGTGGGTAGAAGTAAAGTAGAAGAGGCAGGAAGGATAGGAAACAAGATATGCACAAACAAAAAAATAGATCAGAAGTAGAATATGTTGTGGAAAGTATGTATGTATATATGTGTATGTATATATCTATAGCTATAAAGAAACATATCAAAACTTTATTGTAGCCTTCTGGGGGGTTGTGGGGAGGGAAGAAAGGAACAAAATAAAAAAAAATACACAGCAGTGAACAGAAGAACTCACAAGGAATCAAAGAAAAGATGGACAATTTTCAACACAACAAGTATTATTTATCATACAGGCTTTCTGGAAATGAAAATTTGTTGTTTCATAATTTGAATCCTCTCTTATGTTCTGCTATGCACAACATGCTTTTTTTTCTTTTTAACTTTGTATTTAAGTTCCAATATTTAAGTTTATGATATGTTTTTGGTTTTTTTTTCTCTCCCGTATTTGTGTTCTGGCATTTCAGTCTAAAATAAATTTTTTAAAAGGAGGAAAAAAAAGGAAGAAAATTCAAATGGAAGCAATTCAGTTTCCAGCCATGGCACTGGTAGACTGTCCTGCTTTCACAGGCAAACAACAATGAGGTCAGCACAACAGCTCTGGAAACTTTCAGTTTGGAAGGCAAACTTCATCACTCCTCATGTTTCTTTTAGAATCTCCCAAACACTGAGCTACCCTGAGTCAACCCCGTCATCTGTGTGCACATCCCTGGAAAGTGTAGTGTCAAGGTAAGTGGACCTCTCCACAGCATTCAGAATTTCTCCATTTGCTGTAACCAATGGTTTCACATACAGAAGTTGTGTTGCTGGCTAATGGAGAATCTCCATATTCTTGGTGTTAATTGTTGGGCCAAAATTAGCACAACCATGTGTGTATACATATATGTGTAAAGGGGGAGTGTTCCTCAGTTATTGTGCTACATTTCAGTAATTTTACTTTATGCCGTTATTCAACATTTATTAGGATCATAATATCTTTTTTCTTTTCAGGATTACTTCTAAAATGTAAATGGACTTTTACAAAAACCTGTATTGTGATAAGTATTTACAAAAATAAAATGTGGATCAATTTACAATTCAGCTCATGAATGAATATGTCCATTGTACTTATTGGACATTCCTTAACTCCTATCAAATAAACCAAGACTTATTTTCTTCCTTTACTAACTAGAAACCCTGTTTGTTGGAAAATTTCACTTTCCCTGAAATATTTTTTTCTGCATTTTAATACATTTCTAAAGTCAGATGCTGGTGGCCAAGAATTTTCATCAGAAATATGGTTTTCTCTATATATAAATGATCCTATTCTCCCTAGCAAATGCCATATGGCTTGAAAATGACTAAACTCTTTTTTTTTCCCTTTACTGTACATTTGCCACAGGCTGAAATCCACTGATTACTTTTCAGGTGTGTGGAAAGCAATTTCAGAAGGTGTTATACTGACCAGACTTCATCCCCATTCAGTTTTGACAAGTCTGAGAGCGTGTTTCATCTCTTCTGATTTAAAGCTATTGGAGCTGAATTTGTATTTTCTAGCAGTTCTTTAGAGACTTTTGTTTTCAAATTCTGGAGAAAAATAAAATCCATCAAAATTAGATACCAGTATTTCATAAAATCCCACACTTTGTAGGATTCTACAAATGCCACAATAACTCTTTCAGGCCACTGGGGTATGTAATCCAGAGTTTAAGTGCAAACTGAGCTCCTGGTACCTATCACTTAATGAGGAAGTAGAGTCTCAATAAATCCAAGCTTTTATTTACTTTCCACAGAATACCAGTTCCAAAAAGAGCACATGTAGGAAATAGCAACTAAACCTATTTATCCAAACCAATAACAAACAGAAATCAGGGAAAGCATACAGATAAGAGTTCACCAGAAAATGCAGAGTGAATGAGTTAGTGAGTTATATGCACTGGGAGTAAGATTTCTCATCCCAACTAACAATCCCAGATCTTATTCATGGGAAAATTTCACAAAGTTCCAAGTATCATAAGTTGGGAATAGGAAAACGATTGAGGGGGCAACTGTTCTATATGTTGACTTCTTCCCAGAGTCCTTCTCTCTCTTCAAGGACCTCTCCCTAAAAAGAATCTTGAACCATGTGTCTTCTCTCTTGAAGACAGGAGCCAGAAGACTAGGATCCCTTCTCCCCAGCTCTTGCTAACCCAACTTGGCCCCTTGTGCAGACTTGGAATATTAAATAATCAATCTCCACCAATGAGGATATCTTATACAAATGAGTTTTGAGCCAAGAAATTCATGTACAAGAAGGATTCTGTAATGCTAACTTAAATAAATGGTGCTGGAGTAGCCCCAGAAGGTCATAAAATTTCAAAAAGCATCTAATACCAAGGAGTATTGAACAAATACTGTACACATATGTACACATATTCATAATTTGATTTCTCTCACATATTCAAGATTTATGTCACAATAGAAGATAGCATTTGATTAAATGTTTTCCTAATATCATAAAATCAAAATCAACCAACAAATATTCAATAAGCCATGGTGTGGTGGAAAGAACACTGAACTTGATCGAAAGAGACCCACATTAGTATCCTTATTGTGCAAAGAATAATAGAACGAACACTGACTCTAGAATCAAAGGATCTGACCTTGGCATTATTGAATCCTGGATCTGCTCTTTTCTATGCCTGTATCCTTGGACAAATCATTTCATATCTCTGTTCTAGCCCATAAAATGACAGGTTAAGAGGGGATTTCTGGGTTACTTTTAGAATTGATCATCTTACTTAACTCTTCTCTATATAAAATAAGGATAATACCAGCCTGACAACTCATAAATTATTACTGAGTCTCTTTCCTTGTATATGTGCTTCCCTTACAGATATTTCAAACATAACATGAGTTTAGGATTTTTTTTTTTGCTTTGACAAGAGTACATTGTGTTAGATTATACAGAAGCTCCGACTCAAAATGTTCTTTGAAGACAAGAGAGGATTTTTTTTCCCAATCCAGCAGAAATAAAATATACACAGATCACTTTGGGGACATTTTGGCTCAAAGATAAGTAAGCAAATCATTGGTCATTAGCAGTGACAAAAGGTTTAATCATATAACTGCTCTGCATGTGAAACTTACATTTAAAACTTTTAACAGCAACTCTTATAGGTCAGACACAGAAAGCACATACATAGAGAGATGACCAATCCTTCTCAGTCTCCTTTGCTGGATCCTCATCCAGATCAGATCCTCAGTCCTGGACCTTCTCTTCTCCCTTTGTACCACTTCATTTGTTGATCACATCATCTCCCTTGGATTTTATTATCATTTCTGTGCTGATGATTCTCAATTCTACCTCTCCTGCCCAACCTCTCTCCTGACTTCTAATCTTATATCTCCAACTGTAATTCTGACATCTCAAACTATATATCCAGTAGACATCTTAAACTCAACATGTATAAAATCCAGACTCATTATCGTTACCCATTCTCCATTCCCTTTTTGCTATCCAGGGCAATGCCATTCCCCCAGCTCTTCAAGCTTAAAACCTAGTTGTCATCCTCAGTTTCTCACTATCTCTCAACCTGCATATCTAATCTATTGCCAAGATCTGTCAATTCATCTTTACAACATATCTTGAATATTCCCCCTTTATTTTCTCTTATACTGACACCCCTCTGACACAGACCTTTATCACCTTATGTGTGGACTCTTGCCATAGAGTCTATCTGCCTCAAGTATCCCCCAACTCCAAATCATCCTCTATTCAGCCACCAAAGTGGTTTTCTAAAGTGTATGACCAACCATGCCAGCCTACTATTCAATAAACTCCAGAGGCTCCAGTCATCTTCAGGATCAAATAAAAAATCTTCCATTTGGCATTCAAAGCTTTCATAACCTAATCACCTTTTCAGTCTTCATGTACCTTATTCCCTGTCAAATAGTCTTCAATTCAGTGATGCTAATCTTTTTACTCTTCCACAAAAGCTATACTCCACTCAATCTCTAAGCTCCATGCATTTTCTCTGGCTATCCCCAATGCCTGGAATGTTCTACCTCTTCATCTCTTCATACTGCCTTGCCTGGCTTCTCTTAAATTCCAACTAAAATCCCATCTTCTATAGGAAGCCTTTCCCAACTCCTCTTAATTTTAGTGCTTTCCCTCTCTTAATTATTTCCTATTTCTCCTACATGGTATGTTTTTACCTATTTGTTTACTTGTCTCTTTCTTTAAATTGTGAGGAACTTAAAGATAGATAGTGAATTTTGTTTATTTTTGTGTACCAGTGCTTACCATAGTATCTGACTCATGGTAGGTGCTTAATAAATGAAGGTGAGGTGAAAAGCTTTTATTAAGCATCTAATCTAAGGTCATGGTGCTAAATGATTTGCAATTATTAACTCATTTGATCCTTCCAACAAACGCAGGAGATAGGTACTCTTAGTATCACCACATTCCAGTGAGCTAAATGGAGTTTAAGTGACATGTCCAGGGTCACAGAGCTAGTAAGTGTCTGAGGATGGATTTGAACTCAGCTTTCCTCACCACTCTATTCACTGAATATCTTGCTTCCTCCACTAGGGAAAAAGAATAATAAACCTCAGATTTTATAGGAAATGGGGCTGCTCTAGTTAATACCAATATAATATAAGGTCTTTTAGGAGAGGACTTCCAGAATCTAACATACCTGACACATAGTAGGCAATTAATAAATTCTTGCTGAATGATTGTGGTAACTTATAACTCAAATGCTGCAGAAGCTCTGGTAGTGACATAAAGTAAGCTGCTTTCTTCACTAAGATGAAATTCTCTTCCACTCTATTCTTATTGCTATAATGTTTTATGTTGTATCTTGAGTAGCAAGTCTGCTGGTGGTTTCCAGACTTCACAACCCCAAAACACTGCGGACAATTTGGAAGGTCAGTGGAAAAAGCTTGTGGGACCATTGAGGGAGAGTGGAGTGGTCTGGCCCCAGCCCCAGGGCAGTAGTAGGAGAAGCAGGTGGAAGAATCCTGGAAAGCCACAGCAGCAGCAGGGGCAGCAGCAGCAACTGTTTCTGGAGCTATATGCCCACAGATTGTGGAGGAATCAAGCAACTGACAGTACACTCTCCACCCCCCACTGGAAGCAGAGATCTACCTTGACAAATAGCTCAAAAGTCAAGTAAATAGCTGGGAAAATGAGCCAAAATTGAAAAAAGAATCAGACTACAGAATCTTGTTTTGGTGACAAGGAAGACCAAAGAATGAAAATAGAAGACAACAAAGTCAAAGCTCCTCCATCCAAATCCTCCAAGAAAAATAAGATTGGTCTCAGGCCATGGAAGAGCTCAAAAAGGGTTTTGAAAATCAAGTAAGAGAAGTAGAACAAAAATAAAAAAGAGAAATGAGAGTGATGCAAGCAAATCATGCAAAATGAGTCAATTGCTTGCTGAAGGAAACCCAAAAAAATGATGAAGAAAACAACATTGTAAAAAATAGACTAACCCAACTGACAAAAGAGATACAAAAAGGCAATGAAGAGAAGAATGTCTTTAAAAGCAAAATTGGCCAGATGGAAAAGGAGGTCTAAAAGCTCACTGAAGAAAATAATTCCTTAAAGATTAGAATGGAGTAGATGGAAGCTAATGACTTTATGAAAAATCAAGAAATTGTAAAACAAAACCAAAGGAATGAAAAATAGCAGACAATGTTAAAAATCTCATTGGAAAGACAACTGACCAGGAAAATGGATCCAGGAGAAACAATTTAAAAATTCTGGGACTACTTGAAAGCCATGACCAAAAAAAAGAGCCTAAACATCATCCTTCAAAAAATTATCGGGGGGTGGAGCCAAGATGACAGAGTGAAAGCAACAACTCACCTAAGCTCCTGGACAAATTCCTCTGGATACCTCTGAAAGGAGAATCTGACCAAACTTTGGAGGTGCAGAATCCAGTGGGTGACAGACTTTGACGGATTTGGAGCCCAGGTTAGACTGGAAGGTCCACAGGAAGGATCTGTTCCGCGGGGGTGAGCCTCCCACGCACAGCACAGCGTGGTCAGCTCAGCACAGCGGAAGGGACCTGAGAAGCCCGAGAGTGGCGGGCGAAACCAGCGGAGCAGGAGACAAGCCAAACCAAGCTGATGAGAGCCGCTGAGCGCCAGATATCAGCGCAGCAGCCCTTGAAACCTTCAGCCTGAAGACTAAACTTTGGTAAGTCACCTACTTGAACTTCCAGGAGCCAGGATGGTGGAGTGATCAGTAAATGCTCTCTCCTCCCCTCTGATGACCGTGACAGAACCATAAAATATTTCCCCAGAAAAATCCTGGATCAGCGGGAACAGCAGAAGGGGGCAAATAGTCTCATAACACCAGAGGCTAGGAAAATAGCAAAGGAGGATTCTTCCTACTGTGGCGGAGGCAATCCAGAAGGACAGAGGACCCAAGGCAGAGAAAATTCGCACTGAGACCCAGGCAAGCCTCAGCGCTGGGAGACGAGCCCCAGGAGGGGTGGGAACATGCATTAGCATCTAGGCGTGCCTCAGCCCTCCAGGGGAAAAGGGAAGACAATAGGGAAGCTGGGATCACCATCCCCTGACTTTGCCTTTGCCTCAGATCAGCTGAGGAGATCTCCTGTGACCAGACCACTCCTCCCACACATCCAACAAGCTAACCCCAGGGTTGATCTGGGAAACAAAAAACAAAAACCTGCTTTTAGCTTCTTCACACATCAGCTCAACACAAAGTTCTGTATCTTCTGACTGAAAGAACCAGAAGCTACAACACTCAGGCAACATCATGAATTGGAAAAAGCAGACAAAAAGTGAAAAAAACCACAGAATCTTTCTATGGGGATAAGGACCAAAACACAAACACCAAAGAGGTCAGAGCTGAGACTGTACTTCCATCTGAAACTTCAGAAGGGACTATGAATTTCTCACCAGCACAACTAGCTTACCTGGAACAGCTGAAGAAGGCAATAGAAGAAAAACTAGCCAATGATTTTAAAATTGTAAAAAAAGAATTCACTGATGAGAACATCATTTTAAAAAGGAAAATTGAACAAATGGAAAAGGAAGTTCAAAAATTAACTGGAGAAAATAATTCCCTAAAAGGAAGAGTTAATCAAATGGAAAAGGAAACCCAAAACCTAATTGGGAAAATTGGTCAAATGGAAAAGGAAACACAAAACCTAACTGGGAAAATTGTTCGAATGGAAAAAGAAGTACAAAAATTAAATGGAGAAAATAGCTCCTTAAAGGGAAAAATTGGTCAGATGGAAAAGGAGATGCAAAAGTTAACTGAAGGAAACAATACGATGAAGATTAGAATTGGGCAAGTAGAAACTAATGACTCAATGAGGCAACAAGAATC
This sequence comes from Notamacropus eugenii, assembly GCF_028372415.1. Lineage (NCBI taxonomy): Eukaryota > Metazoa > Chordata > Mammalia > Diprotodontia > Macropodidae > Notamacropus > Notamacropus eugenii. The sequence goes on from NC_092877.1 coordinate 280,611,047, forward strand.
AGTCAAACAAAATCTAAAGAACGAAAAGATAGGAGAAAATGTAAAACATTTAATTGGAAAAACAACTGACCTGGAAAATAGATCCAGGAGAGAAAATTTAAGAATTATTGGCCTGCCAGAAACCCATAATGAAGAAAAGAGTCTGGACAATATCTTCCAGGAAATCATCAAGGAAAACTGCCCAGAAGTACTAGACCCAGAGGGCAAAATAGTCATCGAAAGAATCCACCGTTCCCCTCCCAAAAGGGATCCCAAACTCAAAACCCCAAGAAATATCGTTGCCAAATTCCAGAGCTATCAAGTGAAGGAGAAAATACTACAAGCAGCCAGAAAGAAACAATTCAAATATCAAGGACATACAGTCAGGATCACACAGGACCTTGCAGCTTCTACATTAAAAGATCAAAAGAATTGGAACCCAATATTCTGTAAGGCAAAGGAGTTGGGACTTCAACCAAGGATCAACTACCCAGCAAAGTTCAGCATAACATTTCAGGCAAGGAGAAAGTCATTCAACGAAATAAGGGATTTCCAGAGCTTCCTGACCAAAACACCAGAACTCAATAGACAATTTGATCTTCAAATGCAGGTCTCAAGAGAATCATAAAAAGGTAAACAGGGGGGAAAAAACAAAAACAAAAACTTGCTACTCAATTAGGGCAAACTGTTTACCTCCCTATAATGGAAGATGATACCTGTTAATCTTGAGAACTGTGCAGCTATTATGATAAAAGGGATATATGTAGAGGGAACGGGTATAAAGTAAATGATGTCATGTCAAAAATATGATTTAAGTATGAGAAGGGATTGTAATAGGAGGTGTGAAAAGGAGGAAGCAGAAAATGGCAAATTACATCACAGGAAGAAATACAAAATTATAGTAGAGGGAAGGAGGGGAGGGAGATGAGCATTGTTTGAGAGGTACTCTCATCTGATTTGTTTAAAGGAGGGAACAATAATCTTAAGTAGATAATCCTAACTAGCTCTATAAGGTAGTAGGAGGGGAAGGGGGAAGAAAGGGGAGGGAGGCTAAAAGGGAGGAAAGAAGCAATAAGAGTAAAGGGGAGTAAAAGGGAGGGGGGGCTAAAAGAAGGAGGGGAAGACTGCAGGAGGAGGGGGAGAAAAGTGAATACTATTGAGGAGGGGAAGGGAGACGGGAGAGCTAAAAGAACAAATGGTAGGAAAGAGGATGGAGGGAAATACACAGATTGTAATCATAACTGTGAATGTGAATGGAATGAACTCTACCATAAAATGGAGATGGATAGCAGAATGGATTAAAAGCCATAATCCAACAATATGCTGCTTACAAGAAACACATTTGAAACAGGGGGATACACATAGGATAAAGGTCAAAGGATGGAGCAGAATATATTGTGCTTCAACTCATGTAAGAAAGGCAGGAGTAGCAATACTAATCTCAGACAAAGCAAAAGCAGAAATAGATCTAATCAAAAGGGATAAGGATGGAAACTATATCCTGCTAAAAGGCACCATAGACAATGAAGCAATATCATTCCTAAACATGTATGCTCCAAGTGGTATAGCATCCAGATTCTTAGAGGAGAGGTTGGGGGAGTTGAAGGAAGAAATTGACAGCAAAACTATACTAGTGGAGGACCTCAACCTCCCCCTCTCTGAACTCGATAAATCTAACCTCAAAATAAACAAGAAAGAGGTTAAGGAGGTAAATAAAACTCTGGATAAAGTAGATATGATAGATCTTTGGAGAAAATTAAATGGGAATAGAAAGGAATATACCTTTTTCTCAGCGGTACATGGAACATTTACAAAAATTGACCATGTACTAGGACATAAAAATCTCACAATCCAGTGCAGAAAGGTAGAGATAATCAATGCATCCTTCTCAGATCAGAATGCATTAAAAATTACATGTAATAAAAGGCGATGGAAAGATAAACCAAAAATCAATTGGAAACTAAATAATCTAATTCTAAAGAAGGGTTGGGTTAAAGAAGAAATCATAGAAACAATCAACAATTTCATTCAAGAGAATGACAATAGTGAGACAACATACCAAATCTTATGGGATACTGCAAAAGCAGTTATTAGGGGAAGTTTTATATCTTTGAATGCTTACATAAATAAAATAGAGAAAGAGGAGATCAATGACTTGGGCTTGCAGTTGAAAAAGCTAGAAAAAAAAAATTGAAAATCCCCAAGTAAATACCAAATTAGAAATACTGAAAACCAAAGGAGAGATTAATAAAATTGAAATTAAGAAAACTATTGAATTAATAAATAAAACCAATAGTTGGTTTTATGAAAAAACTAATAAAATTGATAAACCTTTGGTCAATCTGATTAAAAAAAAGAAAGAAGAAAATCAAATTACTAATATTAAAAATGAAAGGGGTGAACTCACCTCCAATGAGGAGGAAATTAAAACACTAATTAGAAACTACTTTGCCCAACTTTATGCCCACAAATTCGATAATCTAAATGAGATGGATGAATATTTTAAAAAATACAAATTACCCAGATTAACAGAAGAGGAAGTTGAATACTTAAACAACCCCATCTCAGAAAAAGAAATTGAACAAGCCATCAATGAACTCCTTAGGAAAAAATCTCCAGGGCCAGATGGATTCACAAGTGAATTCTATCAAACATTTAAAGAACAGTTAATTCCAATACTATATAGACTATTTTTGAAAATTGGGGAAGAAGGAGTCCTCCCAAATTCTTTCTATGATACAAATATGGTTTTGATACCCAAACCAGGAAGAGACAAAACAGAGAAAGAAAATTATAGACCAATTTCCCTAATGAATATAGATGCAAAAATTTTAAATAAGATTTTAGCAAAACGAATACAGCATCTTATCACGAGATTAATACATTATGATCAGCTAGGATTCATACCAGGACTACAGGGCTGGTTCAATATTAGGAAAACTATTAGCATTATCGATCACATCAACAACAAAGCTAACAAAAACCACATGATTATCTCAATAGATGCAGGAAAAGCTTTTGACAAAATACAACACCCATTCCTACTAAAAACACTGGAGAACATAGGAATAAAGGGAACTTTCCTTAAAATAATAAGCAGTATATATCTAAAACCTTCAGCAAGCATTATACGCAATGGGGATAAGCTAGATGCATTCCCAATAAGATCAGGGGTGAAACAAGGATGTCCATTATCACCACTATTATTCAATATGGTACTAGAAATGTTAGCTGTAGCAATTAGACAAGATAAAGATATTCAAGGAATAAGAATAGCCAAAGAAGAAACTAAGTTATCACTCTTTGCAGATGATATGATGATCTACTTAGAGAATCTCAGAGATTCAAGTAAAAAATTACTTGAAATAATAAACAACTTTGGCAAAGTCGCAGGTTACAAAATAAACCCACACAAATCTTCTGCGTTCCTATATATTAGCAACAAAGTCCAACAGCAAGAGATAGAAAGAGAAATCCCATTTAAAGTTAGGGTAGACAGTATAAAATACTTAAGAGTTTACCTGCCAAAACAAACCCAGGGATTATATGAACACAATTACAAGACACTTTTTGCACAAATAAAGTCAGATTTAAGTAAGTGGAAAAACATTAGTTGCTCATGGGTAGGCCGTGCTAATATAATAAAAATGACAATTCTACATAAATTAATTTACTTATTTAGTGCCATACCAATTAAACTATCAGACAATTATTTTCTAGAGCTGGATAAAATAATATCAAAATTCATTTGGAAAAACAAAAGGTCCAGAATATCAAAGGGACTAATGAAAAGAAATGCTTGGGAAGGTGGCCTAGCGCTACCAGACCTCAAACTCTACTATAAAGCAGCAATTATCAAAACCACTTGGTATTGGCTAAGAAACAGAGAGGTAGACAAGTGGAATAGACTTGGCACTCAAGATGCAGTAGGCAAGGAGCATAGCAACCTTCTGTTTGATAAACCCAAGGACCCCAGCTTCTGGGATAAGAACTCACTGTTTGACAAAAATTTCTGGGAAAACTGGATAACAGTGTGGCAGAAATTAGGCATAGACCCATACCTGACACCGTACACAAGAATAAAGTCCAAATGGGTACATGATTTAGGTATAAAAATTGGTACCATGAACAAACTGGAGAAGCAAGGAATAGTGTGTTTATCAGATCTATGGAGAAGGGAAGAATTTTTTACTAAAGGAGAGATAGAAAGCATTATGAAATGCAAAATGGATAACTTTGATTACATTAAACTGAGAAGTTTTTGCACAACCAAACCCAATGCAACCAAAATCCGGAGGGATTTTTACAGCTAAGCTCGGGGATAAAGGCCTCATTTCTAGAATACATAAAGAACTGACTCAAACGTATAATCATACAAGTCATTCCTCCATTGATAAATGGTCAAAGGATATGAACAGGCAATTTTCAGAGGAAGAAATTAAAGATATCTATAATCATATGAAAAAATGCTCTAAATCACTACTGATTAGAGAGATGCAATTCAAAACAACTCTGAGGTACCACATCACACCTATAAGATTGGCAAACATGACAGAACAAGACAATGATAAATGCTGGAGAGGATGTGGGAGAGTTGGAACACTAATTCATTGTTGGTGGAGCTGTGAGCGCATCCAACCATTCTGGAGAGCAATTTGGAGCTATGCCCAAAGGGCTACAAAAATGTACATACCCTTTGACCCAGCAATATCGCTACTAGGACTGTATCCCCAAGAGATCATAAAAATGGGAAAGGGTCCCACATGTACAAAAATATTTATAGCAGCACTTTTTGTAGTTGCCAAAAACTGGAAGTCAAGGGGATGTCCATCAATTGGGGAATGGCTGAATAAAGTATGGTATATGAATGTAATGGAGTACTATTGTGCCATAAGAAATGATGAACAAGAAGACTTCAGAGAGGCCTGGAAGGACTTATATGACCTGATGCTGAGTGAAAGGAGCAGAACCAGGAGAACTTTGTGCACAGCAACGACCACAGTGTGCGAGAGTTTTTTCTGGTAGACTTGGAATTTTGTAATAACGCAAGAACTTCTTCAAAAAAAAAAATCCCAATGGTGGTTCTCAAGGCAAAATGCCTTCCACACTCAGAGAAAGAAATATGGAAGTCATTCGCAAAATGTAGCAGATCATGTTTATGTATGTGTATGTTTTTGTGTATCATGTTTTGATTTGTTATATGATTTCTTTCATTTATTTTAGTCTGACTACATAGCATGACTATAGTGAAAATATACTCAATAGGAAAGTATATATAGAACCTATACAGAATTGTATGCAGTAGTGGGGAGGGAGGGGGGCAGTGGGGGGTAGGTGTGGGGGGGATAAAATCTCAATTGTATGGCAGTGATTGTTAAACATTAAAAAATAATAAAAAAAAAGAAAAGAAAAAAATTATCAAGGAAAATTGCCCTGATATTCTAGAACCAGAGGGTAAAATAAATATTGAAAGAATCCACTGATCACCTGTCGAAAGAGATCCCAAAAGGAAAACTCCTAGGAATATTGTAGCCAAATTCCAGAGTTCCCAGGTCAAGAAGAAAAATATTGCAAGCAGCCGGAAAGAAATAATTAGAGTATTGTAAAAATACAATCAGGATAACACAAGATCTTGCAGATTCTACATTAAGTGATTGCAGGGTTTGGAATATGACATTCCAGAAATCAAAGGAATCAGGATTAAAATCAAGAATTACATACCCAGCAAAACTGAGTATAACACTTCAGGGAAAAAAAAATGATCATTCAATGAAATAGAGGACTTTGAAACATTCTTCATGAAAAGACCAGAGCTGAATAGAAAATTTGACTTTTAAACATAAGAAGCATAAAAAGGTCACAGAAAAGAGAAATAATAAGGGACTTACTGAAGTTGAACTTTTTACATTCCTACATGGAAAGATAATATTTGTAACTTTTGAGACTTTTCTCATTGTTGGGGTAGTTGGAGGGATTATATCCATATAGACAGATGGCACAGAGTGAGTTGAATAGGAAAAGATGATATCTAAAAAAATAAAATTAAGGGATGAGAAAGGAATATATTGGGAGGAGAAAGGTAGAAATAGAATGGGGCAAATTATCTCTCACATAAAAGAGTCAAAAGAAAGTTTTTTCAATGGAGGGGAAAAGCTGGGAGGTGAGAGGGAAAAAGTGAACCTTACTGTCATCACATTTGGCTCAAGGAGGAAATATACACACTCAATTTGCTATGAAGATCTATCTTACACTATAGGAAAGGAGGGAAGATAGGGATAAACAGGGTGTGGGAAAATGGGAGGAGGGGGTAATTAGAAGTAAACACTTGAGGAGGGATAGTGTCAAAAGAGAAAATAAAATAAATGGGGGGCAGGATAAGATGGAGGGAAATATAGTTAGTCTTTCACAACATGATCTTTATGGAGTGTTTTGCATAACTACACATATACATATATGTGTGTGTGTGTGTGTGTGTGCGTGTATGTGTGTATATTGAATTGCTTGTCTTCTCAGTGGGGATGGGTGTAGAGGGAGGAAGACAGAGTACTTGGAATTCAAAACAAATGTTAAAAATTGTTTTTACATGGAACTGGGAAATACGATATACAGGCAATGGAGTATAAAAATCTATCTGGTCCTACAAGAAAATAGAGGGGATGGGGACAAGAAAAGGGAGGGATATGATAGAAGGTATGGCAGATTGGGGGAAGGGGTAATCAGAATGCACACTATCTTGGGGAGGCGAAAGGGGAGAGATGAGGAGAAAATTTGGAACGCAAAATCTTGTGGAAATGAATGTTGAAAACTAAAAACAAATAAACTTAAAAGATCTTTACCTTGATTGTTACAGGTACCATTATTCTTTTAATTGAATTAATCTAGTTTTACAGTGGGGATGTTTCATAATCCCAATCCTAAAACAATGCTGGAATACTAATGGAAAAAAAATCAACCTTTCTAGTTCCTCCTCTTCCCCCTGCATTTCAAATCACTCACATTTCTGGCAGAATTGTAGGTTCAGAGCCAAGGCCAAGGCTAGCTTTCAAAGCTGCTGCAAACACCTGCTATTCTCTAAAACAAGCTTAAATTGGGATGGCAACAAGATACTGTCAAATTCACAAACTTCCCCATGATTGTTGCAGACAATCAGAGACAGACTTCAATTTCCAAAATGCCCAATAGAATGCCAAACAGGTGGTAACCATAATTGGGGGTCATAAAAACGGTAAACAAGTGACTTTTTTTCTTCTTTAGAGAAGTGGAAAGGTAGCTTTGTGCTCTGTTTAAGCCCATGACAATAAGTTATTGAAAACCTTCAAGGCCCTCTAATTTTCATGACCTATGAAAAGGTAAATAAAAATGAATCTTCAGTATGCTGAGTTTTCCTGAATGATCCTTGATTAAGTATTGACTGGAGTGAGCTTTCATTTGACTGTCTTTACCACAAAACACAAGGAGTAATGGCTTTATTTCAGCACTGAGGAAAATTAAATTCTATTAGTAACACTCAAGGAAAAAATTGGCTTATGAGGCTGCCTTAGCTACCTACTAAAAAGAAAACAATAACTTTTGCCGCATGCACTGGGAACATTTAGGTTTGCTGCACTAAGCAATTTATCCAAAACTGAAGGGACAGGCTATAGCACACACGCTGGAAAATATATTTCTTTGAACTTCATTGTTTCTCTTACTGCGATTGTCACTGCTCACCATTCAGCTTTTTTGTGTTTCAGTATCTTAAGGACTTTGATCACTCATCCCCTGTGAAAAGAAAATTTCATAATAATACTTAAAAAGCTTAACATTGATCTCCATTTCATCCTGTTGTCTCCTAATGCCCTTTGACATGTGTGCAAATATTATTTCAGTAATACCACTATTGCAGAACATAGCCCTACATAAATTCAGAGGTATTCTCACCACACACAAAGAAATGGTTTGTGCTCATTCTTAACTTGAAAAACTTTTCATTAATAGTCAGTTTTAACAGATTCAAAATCTAGTATTGATAGATGAAGTAAAAATAATGCCTTACATTTGCACAATGCCTTACAGATTACAAAGTTCTTTCCTCATACATTACTTGATTTGATCTTTTCAATAATATTATGAACGTCAGTGTGGAATAATGGAATAACAGTGTGACCCTGAAATCAGGAAGGCAGTGGGTATATATCGCACCTCTGATACATGCTACTAACTTTGTGACAGGCAAGTCACTTAAATGTCTTAGTGTTCCAACAACAATACTCTAAGACTATACTTTCCACACTAAATCTCTGATTTAGAGCAGTGGAGAGAATTTCCTCATCCTGATGAACAAAATAAGGTGAGAATTTTTATGTACATTTCAGAAATGAAAAGAAAAGAAGTTAAGGGAGCTGAAAAGACTTACCTAAGATTACACAGACACACAATGGAAGAGTCAGAACTGATCTGATCATAAGATCATAGAATTTCAGAGTTGGAAGGGACTTTGCCAACCATCTAGTGCAGCTCTTACCCAAAATATAATTTATGCCATAATGATAATTTGAATGAGTAGTTATCTAGACTCTGCTTGAAGACCTCTAATAAATGGGAACCCTTTAGCACTCAGAACAATCCATTCTACTTTCGGATCACTAAAGTTATTTCTTGAAAAATCCATCCAGCTGGCCTTGAGTCAGAAAGACCCGAGCTCAAATCTAGCCTCAGATACTTACTAGCTGTGTGACCCTGGACAAATCACTTAACCTCTGCCTCATAAATAATAACATCTGCATCACAGAGGTGTTGGGAGGGCCAAATGAGAGAATATTTGTAAGAAGCATTTAGCATAATGCTTAGAATATAGTAGGTGCTATGTGAATGCTTACTTCCTTCTCCACCTATTGCTCTTTTTTCCTGCCTTCTGGGACCAATCAGAGCAAGCCAGACTCCACTTCTATATGACACTATTTTGAATACTTAAAGAGGGCTACTATGTAGGCTAGATATTCACAGTTCCTTTAACCAGTCTTTATATAGAATAAAGTCTTGTCACCAACATTTGAACACTCTCCAGCTCTGAAACATTTTCCTTCTCAAACTGTGTTAGTCAAAAATGAACACAATATTCCAGATATGATCTGACCAAGGTGGATATCAAGTGTGATAAATCATCTTCTTCCTGAAAGATCCTGCTGTCAATGCAGCCTAAGATTAGGTTCACTTATTTTAACTCCTTATCACAATTTTGATTCATATTGATAACAGCTTGCTGTCCACTAAAATCTGCACTTCTTCTTCATATAAATGCCATTACCAATGCCTCTCCTGTCTTACATTTAAGTTTTTGAAACCATACATACGATTTTGCACTTATCTTTATAAATTTTCATCTTATTCCCTTAGATTCAGTCCAGGGTTCTAGATTACCAAGATCTTTTTGGATCCTGAAACTATCATCCAATTTGTTATTACCTGCCCATTGTCCTTTTCACTTTATCATATCTCCATGATAATGCTATCAGCATATATTTTTAAAAAAAAGGCAACCTCATGTAACATCTTAAAGTGTACTATGTGTTCTTACTTAACCCTCACGACTATATGGAATGCGTAGGAGCAATTTTACAGATGAGAAAACTAAAACTGAAAAGTTGTGCTCCGACCCAAGCAATCCAGTTAATAAGGAGTGGAGTCAAGAAATTCAGATTTCACTCCTCTCTAAATTTCTGACAGGACCCATAGGAATATGGCAAAAATTAAAATTGAATTCATGTCACTGGGATCATAAAAATTAGATGTGGAAAAGGGCTATTAGAAAATCTGTTACAAAAATATTTATAGCAACTCTCTTTGTGGTCACAAAAAACTGGAAATCAAGGGGATGCCCATCAATTGGGGAATGGTTGAACAAGTTGTGGTATATGAATGTAATGGAATACTATTGTGCTATAAGAAATGATGAGCAGGAAGACTTCAGAGAGGCCTGGAAGTACTTACATGAATTAATGTTGAGGGAAAGGAGCAGAACCAGGAGAACTTTGTACACAGCAACAACCACAGGGTGAGAAGAATTTTTCTGGTAGACTTAGTCCTTCACAGCAATGCAAGGACCTAAAAAATTCCCAGTGGACTCTTGAGGCAAAACACCTTCCACATCCAGAGAAAGAACTATGGAATTGGAACACAGAAGGAAGCAGACCATTTTCTCTTGTGTTATGTTTAGTTTTGTTTTATGATTTCTCCTATTCATTTTAATTCTTCCATGCAACATGACTAACATGAAAATGTATTTAATAGGCATATATGTGTAGAACCTATAAAAAATTGCACACCATCTCGGGGAGGGAGTAGGGAGAGAGCAGGGAAGAGAGGGAGAGAGGGTAAAAAATCTAAGATATAGGGAAGTGATTGTAGAAAACTGAAAATAAATAAAATAATTATTTTAAAAATCTGTTGTGTCCCCTAAAGACTTTGACGAATTGCTCCCAACAGTGCATTTGGCAATGCTTTTATGTATTGAAGAAACAGCATGTTAGATGTAGAATAGTAGTCACCAGTGAAATTGAGTTGAGAAGCTGTCAAAAAATACAAAGCAGCTCATAGAAGATAATCTTCAAATCAAAGAGGCCAGCTATTTTTAGAATCCTAAAATAATTCTGAGAATTAACATAAGAGAAAGTTCTTCACAAAGGTTCTTTTTTTCAAGCAATCACATATTTTTTCAACAAAGCAACACATTTCTTATACTCAGTGAAAAACAGTGCCAATGTTTAATCAGCATAATTGATTGTAAATTAAAATAAAGGCACACAAAGCATGACCATGAGCAGCAGTGAATCTCTGGGATAGAAACGAAATGATACCTACATATAGTATGCTTCATAAAAATTATAAGTAACATATATTCTCAGGAAAGATAAACTTCTTTGAAAAAAAAAAGTAATCTGTTCAGTGCTCACTGAATTCACTTGTTTTTATTTTTGAATGAGAGATTTTAATAAAGGTAGTCTATCCATGAAAGCTTTATGAAACTGTCTACAAAATTAATGCCAGTCCTTCTATGTTAGTCAAAATAAAATACATTTTTGTGGTAAGTCCAGTACCTTTACTTTGCAAAACGCTGTACTTACACTTTAGAATGGTAAGGAATCATTTCAGATTGGATGACTTGCAGTCACTTGTACACAACTAGTTAAGTCACATTCAAATCTGCATATAAATCCATATAGAGTCATCCCTTGAAAATGACAGAATCATTTATGCTTTCTAATAGGACTCAAGATTTTTTCATTTCTTTTTGAAAGCTTCTGGATACCCAAAGATCTCAATAAACTAAAGGGTTAAGCAAATCTATTAAGATGAAAATTAATAGATAAACACAAAGTCTTATACTTAGGTTCAAATAATCAATGTTTAAAACACAAGATGAGTAAGCCATAGCAGACTGAAGATAATCTGGAAAAAAAAAAAGCCACAAGCGCAAACTAAGTCAACAGTTTGACATGGCAGTCAAAAGACTGAACGCAGCCTTAGACTACATGTTCTAGGAAAGTCATAGTGTCCAAGACTCCACAAGAGATACTTTGGTCACATCAGATCTGGAATAGTATCACATTTTTAGAAGGATATCAATTAAAAGGTGACAGGTTCATGCCCCATAAATACCACTGGAAGGACCTGTTTAGCCTGGAGAAGAAAAGATTAAGTAGAGACATGATCATTGTCTTCTGGAATTTTAGGGTCCCTCACATGGAAAAGAATTTAAATTTTTTTTTCTACTTGTCCTTTAATGCAGAACTAGAAGCAATGCATCAGAGTTTCAAAGAGGTGAACTGAAGTTTGATTTGAAGAAAAAATTGCAAGAAGTGGAGTGGACAAGAGATTCAGTCAGTATATTGGGTCATACCCTCCCAATATTTTCCCAGGTCTGCTGGATGAGGACATATAGGCCAAGTGAAATGAAAAAGAAATGTAACCTTCTACTTCCTGCTATGATAGTCTCTGCCACAAGAGTTGTTAACAGCAATCTTCAGATGCCCATGAAGAAAGGTCTCCGTTTTCTATGATTTCAGAAAATAATAGAAGTCTGACTTCCCCAGAGTTCCATACAAAAATATAAAATTCCCAGATTAACAGAACAAGAAATAGAGTTTAAAAAAACTCAGCCTCTGAAAAAGAAATTAAATAAAACCTCAATGACCTCCTAAAGGAATGAAATAGAAAAATTTGGGTCCAAAAGATTTACAAGCAAATTCTATCAAACTTTCAAAGAGTGATGAATTCTCATATTACTTAAACTGTTTCCAGAAATAGGAAAATGGAATTCTATTTAATTCCTTCTTTTTTGCAAATATGTTCTTGCTTGCTTAACCTATACAAATGCTCCCTATAGTTCAATGTCCTACCTTTCCAGAAGTGAGCTCCACTGACAAGACAAGAAACAGGAAATATTCCCATCTCCATTGTCTGAGAAGCAAAGGAGGGGATTGATGGAAGTATGGATCTCATTCTTCTATAAAGATGGGGGGGGATGGTTTTATAGGGAAATTAAGAAATGCTATAAAGTTAAGGGTACTATGTGTCTACAGGCTCCCAGTTAATCCTACAGGACTAGGAATGATTGGACCCATGCTATGGAGAATGAAGGAGGACCCCAACTGGGTGGTCTGCACAGTATAGTCCCCTTAGAGTCAAATCCAATTGTGATAGATACCACCTCTGAAGTGGACTTTATCTTCTTATCACAGTCAAGGTTATGCAGCATTAACACTTCTCTTGAAGTTGTAAGGGGACTAGCACTGAATGCATAAGTATAGCCTGCTGCATAAGAATAAAAGGAACAGAAGTAGATAAACATACTGTCACAAGTAATAAGCATTAGATGAAATACTGCAAACAAAGGGTAGTGATAAGACTGATACTCTCCAGTTAGGAAAAACTCTCTGATGATAAGCCCAAAGGCATTCTCAGGTCAGGTCAACACTGCCAGAGTCAAACAAAAGGTTGGACTGCTATCTGTAGTAACCATTTCATGGGTAGAGAGGGACTCATCCAACTTTCTATTGAACATATTCTCAGATTCTACAATCTAAATAGCTGATAGCAGATTTATTTTTAGATCTAAAGGTGATTTCAAAGTAGATGATGTGGTCTGGTAAAAAAAAAAAAACAAAACAAAAAACTAGTTCACTTCTTAAAAAAAAAAATGTCATTCTGCTCCAGCTCCTTCCTTTTGCAGATGAGGAATCTGAGGCCCGGTTCCATTGTTTGTTTGTAGTGATACAACTGGTTAATAGTTGAACTAATGCTAGAACCCATATGTTGTTCAGTGCTTGGCACATAAAAGATACTTAGTACTTTTCATTCATTCATAGCAATGGGCATTTAATAATCATCTATTATATAACAAAGGGATGTAGGGTGTGTTCCAAGAGGACTAGTACCTTTGGTGTGATGGCTACCAAACCCTTTTCAGGGCTCTTTCCACCTTCGGTGTTCACTCGTTCCACCCAACTCTCACCTGTGGCACTCTCAAAGTCTCTCTCAAGAATTATGGGTTTGACTGTGCAACATGAGAGACACTGGCATGGCATGCCCACATCAGAAAAAGTGCTGTGCTCTATGAGCAAAGCAGAATTGAGATAGCACAAAGGAAATATAGGATGCACAAATTTCGAGTACCCACCCCAAATATTCACACAGACTATCTTGTGCCCAACCTGTGGTAGAGCATTCCGAGCTCATATTGGTCTGATCACCCACAGGTGGACACACTGAAATTTGACTTTATCATGGTGATGTCATTTTGGTCCTCCTCGAAGATGAAGGACAACAACCAACCATTATATGGCAGAGACTGTCTTTTGTCTCTAACCTAGTATTCCTTCTATTATATGTTTAGCTAGCTCCGTAGTAGGAAAAAAAATGTATTCAGGACATACTTTTAGGCTTAATTGATTGTGTAATACTTTCTTAATTTTTATTACTGTTTATCTTTTCATGTAGGTTAATCTCGCTTCCTCAATACAACGATTAGTTCCCTCATGCATATATATACGTATGCATAGATGTGTGTATATATGTGTGGATGCATATGCATATATTTGTGTGTGTCTATATGATAGACATATATAATAATAAAAAGGCATTTGCTGGTGACCTGCTCCCTATGAGTTATCCTGCAAATTTCAAAGTGCAAGTATCATATACATGCCCTTGTTTTAATGATCTTCAAAGAACAAGAGTTTCTGAAGACACTCAGTAAATGCACGGCTCCTACAATCAAAGGAAGGAATACTTTTCAAATATAGCATTATTTAGCAAGGCTCTTCCTGGGCATTTGTCCTCTTTGGCTAAATTGATAGGAATGAATAATGACTAGTCATATAAACCCTAGATACACTAACATGGTTTATTAAAGGTTTAGGGTTCAATGCAAGATTATTTAGTCTTTAGCCAGGCAAACCTCTCATTATCTGAAAGCTAGTAAATAGCCATCATAAAACTGTCCCCACTGCTGTACCCTGTTTTTCTATTTATAATAACCTCTCTCTCATTCTAGACTCAGGGTTCATCACATGTGATTATTTATATCCTTACCCTCTGAAATGCTCGAAGGTATGACTATACTAAACTCAGGCTCTTTCCCCTTGGGTTTCAGTGAAATGAAAGTTTTGCTTTGCTATTATCTTTTACTCTGAATGGAAAAAAACTGATTTTTAAGGGAAACTTATGGTATAACTATGGTAGTACTAAGAAGTCATTAGGAATGTCGATGGAATGTGAAGTGCTCTGTGTTCAAGGACATTACTATTGTTACACATATCTTATCAATTAACTTTAATTATGACACAAATGTTTGAGTTATGAAATTAATCCCCCTAGAAAGATATCAGTGAAGTGGATTAACAAAGGAATGAATGATACTTTATGTACGAGAACTAAACAAAATAAACATACCTGATGTCTATTTAGCACTGTGAGGGACTGTATTTACGTCATCTAATCTAACCCCTCAGTTTTTTGTTGTTGAACAAGCTGAGACCCAGAAAAGTTAAGTGAACCATCCAATTTGAGCCAGTGTCCTCATATCCCTGTCATGCAAAGCTGACATTCTTTTTAACAAGTCAAACAATTAGACTGATAGGTTGAGGGAATCAATCAATAAGCATTTAACAAGTACCTACATCTTCCACATGACTAGCATGCTAGAGACTGGGTATACAAAGACAAAAAAAAATGTCCCTCTCCTCAAGGAGTTTTTATTCTATCTAGAAAAACAATATGTAAACATATAAGTAGAAATATAGCACGTATATATAGTAGGTACGAGATAATTTTGAGGCGGGGTAGATTCTAGCAATTGGGAAGATGAGGAAAGACTTCACGTATGAGGTAACATTCAAGCAGACATTGGAAGAAGCTGGACACTCTAAGAAGTAACTATAAGGTAAAAGTTCAGTCAAGGCATAGTGAACAGCCTATGTGCAAAAGCAAAGAGATAAAATGATGTAGGCATGATGTTCCTGGATTGGGAAAGCACTTAACGGTGTCTCTTGGAATCCTAGTAGATGATAGTACAGTTAGGTAATCCAGAAATTGATTGAATGACTGGACCCAAAGAGCAAATATTAATGTTTAATGTCAATTTGTAGTGAGGTCTCTCTTGGTGTGCCCCTGAGATGTGTCCTTGCTCCGGTGCCATTCTACATTTTTATCAATCACTTCTATTAAGAGATAGAAGGCACAGTTTCAAATTGGCAGGAGGTACACATCTTGAAGAGGTAATTAAAGTGTTGGCTAAAACATTTCACAAAAGACATCATAATGGACTAAAATCATGGGTCAATTATGAATAGCAATAGGCACTGGACTTGTCATTTCTAATGAAATCTATCTATCTATCTATCTATCTATCTATCTATCTATCTATCTATCTATCTATCTATCTATCTAGTATAGAGAACTCCCAAAGAGGAAAATCCTATTGCAGGTCAGCACCTTCTCTGCAACTTATAGTCTTAATTGCCTGGAACTGTAGGAGGTTACTCATGAAATATAAAGGAGGTACTTAAACTTCCTGGTTCCAAGACCAGCTCTCCAGCCATTATACCACAATGCTTCCCTTGGTTAAAATTTGTATCCCTTAAAAGATAACTGGCTGATAAACTATCTCTAGAAATATGATTTTTCTTATTCTCTACACATCTCATATTTCTTTAAGACACTAAAACTTCCTTGAAAAGGATCACCTATGCGTCAGATTCAGATAAAATAGAATTCAATTCAGCATACCATTATTAGTCATTTTATACAAGAAGAATCAAATAAAAGGAAAAAATGAAAGTGAAAAATAGCATGCTTCAGTCTGTATTCAATCAAATATAAGTTCTTTGGAGACAAATTGTATGCTTCATCATTAGTCTTTTGGGATTGTCTTGGATCATAGTAGTGCTGAGAATAACTAAGTCATTCACAGTTCTTTATCAAACAATATTGCTATTACTGTGTACAACATTGTTCTGGTTCTTTTCACTTGCATTATGCAGCAGTTCATGTAAGTTTTTACAGATTTGTTGTTGGGTTGTCTTTTTTTTCTGAAATCCACCTGGTCATCATTACTTGTAGGACAATAATATTCCATTACAATCATATACCTCAGCCTATTTAGCCATTCCCCAGCTGATGGGCATGCTTTTGATTGCCAATTCTCAGCCACTGCAAAAAGGGCTGCTGTAAATATTTTTGCACAGATAGGTCCTTTTTCCCATTTATTGGATGCCTTTGGGATATAGACCAAGCAGTGTATTGCTGGATGAAAGGGTATGAACAGTTTTATAGCCCTTTGGGCATAGTTTCAAACTACTCTCCAGAATAGTTGAATCAGTTCCTTACTCTACCATGCATTAGTGTCCTAGCTCCCCCAAATCCCCCCCAACATTTATCATTGTCCTTTTCTGTCCTACTAACCTCTCTAATAGGTGTGAGGTAGTACCTCAAAATTATTTTAATTTGCATTTCTCTAATCAATAGTAGTTTGGAGCTTTTTTCTTTTATGTGACTTCAGATAGCTTCGATTTCTTTGAAAACTGCCTTTGATCAATTGTTAATTGGTGAATAACTTGTATTTTTATAAATTTGACTCAATTCTCTCTATATATTTCAGACATGAGGCCTTTATCAGAGATACTCATTGCAAAATAACTTTCCTCAGTGTTCTGCTTTTCTTATAATTTCTGTTGCATTGCTCATTTGTGGAAAAACTTTTTTTTAATTTTGTATAACTAAAATTATCTATTTTACATTTTATAACGTTCTCTATATCTTCTTTGATCCTAAATTCTTTGCCCATCCATACATCTGACAAAGTACTATGTGCTCGCTTAATTTACTTATACTATCACCCTTTATGTATAAATCCTATACCCGTTTTTACTTCTTCTTGGTATAGAATGTGAAATATTGAACTATACCTAGTTTCTGCCATACTGTTTAGCAATTTTCCCAGCAGTTTCTGTCAAAAAGTGAGTTTTTGTTCCAAAAGCTTGCATCTTTGGGTTTATCATATACTAGATTACTATGGTCATTTACTATAATTTGTTCCTAATCTGTTCCTAATCTGTTTCTTAACCAGTACTAGATTCTTTTGATAATTACTACTTTAAGATACAGTTTGAGATCTGGTAAAACTAGACTACCACCTTTTTCATTGTTTTTTCCTTAATTCCCTTGATATCCTTGAGCTTTTGTTCTTCCAGATGAATTTTGTTATTTTTTTCTAGCTCTATAAAATAATTTTTGGTAGTTTTGTATGGCACTAAATACATGGATTAATTTAGGTAGAATTGCCATTTTAATTATATTGTCTCGACCTACCATCAGCAAGTAATATTTTTCCAGTTGTTTAGATCTGACTTTATTTTTGTGAAAAGTGCTTTATGGTTATGTTCCTATAGTTCCTGAGTTTGTTTTGGCAGGTAGACTCCCAAGTATTTTATATTGTCTACAGTTATTTTAAATGGAATTTCTCTTTTTATCTTTTGCTGCTGAGCTTCATTGGTAATATATAGAAATGCTGATGATTTATGTGGATTTATTTTGTGTCCTGCAACTTCGCTAATAATTTGTTAATAATTTCAAGTAGTTTTAGCTGATTCTCTAGTATTTTCTAAGTATTACATCATATCATCTACAAAGTATGATAGTTTTATTTCCTCTTTACTTATTGTAATTCTTTTATTATTTTCTTCTCTTATTGCAATAGCTAATATTCTAACACAATATTAAATGATAGAGGTGATGATGATCATCCTTGCTTCACCACTAATTGAAATGGGAAAGCTTCTAGCTTACTTCCATTATAGATAATACTTGCTGATGATTTTAAATAAATATTGCTTATCATTTTAAGGTAAGTTCCATTTGGTTCCTCTGCTCTCTGGGGATTTTCTTAGAAATAGGTGCTGTGTTTTTGTAAAGGCTCTTTTCTGCATCTATTGAGATAATCATATGATTTCTGTTGGTTTTGTTATTGAAAGGTCAATATATGCTGATAGTTTTCCTAATATTGAACCAGCCCTGAATTCCTGGTATAAATTCCACCTGGTTATAGTATATGATCCTTGTGATATATTGCTGCAATCTCTTTGCTAATATTTTATTTATGATTTTTGCATCAATATTCATTAAGGAAATTGGTCCTTAAGTTTCTTTCTCTGTTTTTGCTCTTGTTTGGGTATCAACATCATATTTGTGTTGTAGAAGGAATTTGGTAGGTTTCCTTCTCCATCTATTTTTTCAAATAATTTGTATAATATTATGATTAATTTTCTTTAAATGTTTGGTTGAATTCACTTGTGAATCCATCTGGTCCTGGGGATTTTTCATTAGGAAGTGTATTCATGACTTGTTCAATTTTTTTTTCCAAGACTGGGTCATCTAAGTATATTGTTTCTTCTGTTAACATAGGTAATTTATATTTTTTGTAGCTATCCATCGATTTCATTTAAATTCATTTAATTGGAACATAATTGAACAAAATCATTTCTAACAGTTGTCTCAATTTCCTCTTCATTAGTGGTGAGTTCACCCTTTTCATTTTTGATAGTAGTAGTTTGGTTTTCTTTCCTTTTTTAAATCAAATTATCTAATGGTTTATCTGTTTAAAAAAAAAACAAACAGTGTCTAGTTATATATATATTAGTTCAATGGTTTTCTTTCTTTCAATTTTATTAATCCCTCCTTTGATTTGCAGGATTTTCAATTTCTTGTTTAATTAGAAATTTTCAATTTGTTACTTTTCTAGTGTTTTTAGCTGCATTCCTGATTCATTGATACGTTTTTTTCTTTATTTTATTAATATACACAGTTAGAGATATCAACTTTCTGCTAAGTACCATTTCTGGCTGCATCCCACAAATTTTGGTATGTTGTCTCATTGTTGTAATTTTCTTTAATGAAATTACTGATTGTTTCTATTATGTGTTCTTTAACCTACTTGTTTTTTAGGATTAGATTATTTAATTTCCAATTAATTTTTAATCCCTTTCCATTGTCCATTATTGAATGTCATTTTGATTACATTATGATCTGAAAAAGATACATTTACTCTTTCTTCTTTTCTGCATTTGGTTGTGAGGTTTGTTTTTCTTTTTATGTTCAATAGGTCCCATATACTGCTGAAAAAAGGTATATTCCTTTCTGTTCCCAATCACTTCTCTCCAAAGTTGTATCACATCTAACTTTTCAAGAATTTTATTCACCTCTTCAACGTCTTTCTTATTTTTGCTTAGATTCACCTAGTTCTGAGAGGGGAAAGTTGAGGTCCTGCACTAGTATAGTTTTATTATCTATTTCCTCCTGTAATACATTCAACTTCTTCAAAAATTTAAATGCTATACCATTTGATGCATGTTTGTTTAGGATTAATATGACTTCTTGTCTATGGTATCTTTCAGCAAGACAGAGTTTCCCTCATCTCTTTTATTTAGATCTATTTTTACTTTTGTTTTGTCTGAGATCAGGATCATTACCCATTCTTTCTTTTCTTTAGCTGCAGCATAATAGATTCTGATCCAGCCCATTACTTTAACTCTATGTGTATCTCTCTGCTTCAAATGTGTTTCTTCTAAACAACATATTGTAGGATTCTGGTTTTTAATCCATTCTGCTGTCTTCTTCCATCTTATGGTGAGTTCATTTTACTCACATTTATTGTTATGGTAACTATATTTCTTTCCATGCTATTTTTCACTTATCTCACTATCTCTATTACTTCCCATGATTTCCCTCCTCCTAAGTGTTTTACTTCTTATCACCATCTTCCCCAATATACTTTCTCTTTTATCAGTCCCCCAGGACCCCTTCTATTATCCTAGTCCCTTTTTATTTCCTTATAGGGTAAGGTAGATTTCTATATCCAACTGACTGTGTATGTTATTCCCCCTGTGAGTCAGTTTTGATGAGAGTAAGGTTTAAGCTTCATCCCACTCCCATCTTCCCTTCCATTATAACAGCTTTTCCATATCTTTTTATGTGGGATAATATACCCCAACTCAATGTCTCCACTCGTTCTTCCAGTGCAATTTTCTTTTTCACCCCTCTGTTGTTTGTTTGTTTTTTCAAAGGGTATCATCCCATCAAAGTTATCTTATATCTACACCTTTTGTCTCCATAGTCTACATATTCTTCTAATTGCCCTTACAATAATAATGTTGATGTGTGTGTGTGTGTGTGTGTGTAAGCAAATTCATCTTATTGACTTTCTTATATTTTTCCCTTTCTTGTTTCTTTTTCACCTTTTTATGTTTCCCTTGAGTCTTATATTTGAAGTCTTATATTTTTTATTCAGCTTTGGTCTTTAGATTAGGAATGCTTCAAAATTCTCTATTTTGTTAACCCTCCTGAAAAATTATATTAAATTTTGCTAGGTAGACAATTCTTGGTTGTAATTCTAACTGCTGCTGACCACTATATCACATTCCAAGCCCTCCATATGTTTAATGTGGAAGCTTCCTATATAATTCTGACTGTAGCTCCATGGATATCTGAATTGGTTTTTTTTGGCTGCTTGCTACTTTCTCCTTGATCTGTGAATTTTGAAATTTGCCTATGATGGTCTTGGGAGTTTTCATTTTGGGATCTCTTTCAGGCACTGATCAGTAAATTATTCCAATTTCTATTTTGCCCTCTGGTTCTAATATATCACAGCAGTTTTCCTTGATAATTTCTCGAAAGATGCCCAGGGTTTTTTTTTTAATCATGGCTTTCACATAGTCCAATAATTCTTATGCTGTCTTTCCTGGATCTGTTTTTTCTAGGTCAGTTGGTTTTCCAATGCGAAAGTTCACATTCTCTATTATTTTTAACTTTTTTATTTTGTTTTATCATATCTTGATGTTTCATAGAATCATAAGTTTTCACTCATTTAATTATAATTTTTAAGGAATTATTTTCTTTGGTGAACTTTTGTACTTTTTTTTCCATTTGGCCAATTCTATTTTTTAGGGAGTTATTTTCCTTGGTAAATTTTTTATATCTTTTCCCATGCTATTGACTCTTTTTTCATAATTCTCCTGTATTACTTTCATTTCTTTTCCCAATTTTTCTTCTACTTCTCTAATTTTCTTTTTAAAATCCAATTTTAAACTCTTCCGGTAATTCATTTAAGGCTTCACACCAACTAACATTTTTTTTTGAGGCTTCACATATAGCTATTTCAACACTATTGTCCTATTCTAAGTTTATACCTCAATCCTTCCTATCACCAGAGTAATTTTCTATGATTTCTATAGGGTTTTTTGGTTTTTTGCTCATTTTCATGACTCCCTCCTCCTTTTTGTGATGTTTTATGTGAGTGTTGGGGGTCTGGTTCTGCTTTTTGTGTTGGATCTCACTGTTTGCTTTCTCTGGAGGGTACTCTTCCTTCTGACTTGTACTAGTGGAGGGGGGGCTCCCTGTTGGTCTCCCACAGTGTGGATTTTAGCTGCAGGCCTGCTGCAGGGATTGGGCCCTGAGGCTGGATTGCTATGGAAACAGGGTATCTCTGCTAGCAGGCCACAGGGGCAGGGTCTTACTCTTGCTCAGCCCCAATGGGGTCAAGGCCTTACTGGTAGCTTGTGCTGGGGGTGAACTCACTGGAGTGAACTTTGCTGTGCTGCACTGACTCTTCACTTGCCTTGGAGGGTACTGGTTTGCAGGAAGGTGGAGCCTCCCTGGTGGATTGCCCCAGGTTAGAACCCTCTTTCAGGTCCCCTATTGTGAGACTGGCTGCTGCTGCTACTTTTGGACCTTGTTCCCCTCCCACAGGAGTGAGACAGACTTTTCCTGCTAGGCTGGTAATCTGCTTCCCTGATCCTTGATAAATTCTGAGGTGGTTTTCTAGTTTTTTGGAAAGGAAATTTGCGAGGGCTTCAGAGGTTTTCTTCCACACTTTATCATCTTGGCACTATAATGAGTCCTCAGCATAACTTTATCAAGCTCTTGTTATATTAAAAGCATATAGTAAAATTAAGTTTTTAGTCAAAAACACTTATAGTGAGTAACTCAGTAATTCTATAAACTCTTGAGACGACTATTACATTTTGTGTGCATCCTTCGTTGCCGAAGAAGATCATGCCATCAGAGAAATGATGACATGACTTGCATTTGACTTTGTTTTGAGCGAGAGAGGGCTGTGCAGGTCATCAGCCTCCCTTCTCCTCCAGAGCCATCTGAATCCAGTGACCAGATATTCATCAGGATGACTGGAGATGACCAGAATGCACTAGGAGACCTTGGCCCATTTAGGCCAAGGTCTTTACAGGTACTCACTTAGGGTGAGGCAACACCCATTCATTGAACAGGACCGTCTAAGAAGTAGCCAGGACATGACCCCTTTAATGAGGCAAAGAAAAGAAAGACATCAAGCTGGGAGGGAAACAGCAACAGTCACTATTACATTATCACAACCATTAACACACTGAAAAAAGAAGAGTTAGATGGAGTATGACAGTAGGCTCCAACTTTGAAATGATGCACTCTATAAAAGGATTAAACTTATTCTTATGGACCTGAGGTAGAATCAGGTATAAAAGACCAAAGGGGCAATTTCCCCTCAACAGAATATTGAACTTTCTGATAATTAGGGATGCTTTGGAAGGTAACCTCAATTTCACAATGGTAATAAGAGTACTAAAGATGGTCATCATTATAATAGTTAGAATTTATAAGCTCTCCAACACTTGGAGGAGCTTTACATATATTCTCACAACAACCCTGGGGGACAGATGTTATTTTTATCTCCATTTTAGAGGTGAGGAAACTGAAAGGCAGAGGTTCCACAATTTGCTCCAGGTCACACAGATAATAGGTGTCTGAGGTAGGATTTGAATTCAGGGCTTCTCTATTGCAAGTTTAGTTAGTGCTCCATACTCTGTGCCACCTAGTTGCCTTATGGATAGAGATTTTTAAGTAGATGCTAGATGACCAATAGTTGAGGATATTACAAAGTCAGATTCATGATTTTGATGTGTTCCTACTAGCCCTGAAATTCTGAGATTAGATGACCCTCTTCACTCTCTTATCTCAAAAATAGATATAGCCCTTATCCCTTCTCTAAAGCTAGTAGTATAGATGACAATGAACTGACCAATCAACAAGCACTTATTGTCTACTAGGTACCAAGCAGCAGCAAGCAGTTGGTTTTGGTTGTTGTTTCTAATGGAATTATCATTCTTCTCCCAAAATTAAGACATCCTTCTCTTTAAGGGAAAAAAGAGAAGTTGTGTGCCATTCAAGTGAGGAGGAAGAGGTTATGAAGCAGGCTGAGTGGGAATGAGAACATAAGCGAGGCTCTGTTTCAGTGACTATATACATATAGAATTTCACCTCATCTCCGTGTATGTGTAAGCATGATGAGTATGTAAGACTGTGGAAAAGTGACATGAGCATGGAGAATCATGTGTGCATGATTTACAAATATGTATATTTCAATACTTCAAGGATATGTGGTTTTGGTGGTGTGTTTGCAACTCTTCTATGAATTGGCTAGCTCTTTTATAAAATTCTGCTGCCCAAATACAATCCATTACCCTAAGACCAGCCTTCTGTTAATGAACTTCTCCAGTGCTGGTCCCCAGACAATATACACAATCTGTTGCTATGTCTTTTCTAGAAACCTTTTCATCTCAGTAGGATATACCTAAATTTGGGCTTTTCTGTCAAAGTCTTTGAGAACCTGGATAGTTTTCCATACCAAAATAAGGCATCAGAGAAAAACTTTCATGAAAGATAAGAATGAAAGTGATTAAACTATCTGGGCTCAAAAGCATTCTGAAAAGATATATTCTCATTGTCTAAGAAGGAAAGTTGTAAGTCTGAATAACAAATGGTTGAAAGAGATAGGGAATTATCTGCAGTACGAAAAGTAAGACTGCAACAGCATAGCAACATTCTAAAATTAAATATTAATCTTTTCTAGAAAAACAAGAATCAGTCTTATCGTGATAAGGATAAATCCAACCAAAATAAACAGCATGGACAAGAAAGTGACCCATTTTGCAGATGTCCTTTCTCAACATTGTACTAGCCCTTCTGTCCTGTGGTTTTCATTACTAATTTTCTATAGCTTTATTCTAATGTTGCAAAAATGCCAAGGATTCATATTAAGTCAGACTAGAACTATGTTATCTTTTGGAATTTTGAAAAAGAAACATCATTTAATTTAAAATGAGCTTTTCATTTCCAGTGGCTTTATTCAGTCTTTCAAGTGCTTATAAGTTCAGATGATTGAAAGTAAGGAAAACTTGTAAAATGAAACTTTTTTCCAATTATTAGAAATATTAAAGAAAGTTTTATTTTAACTTGGGGCAACTCTGCTGACCTCACCTAATACACTCACCAACAGAATGTCCACTAAAAAGCAAGGACTGTTGTTTTCTTGGTTTGTTTTCCTTTGTATCTAGAGCACAGCTCATAGCAAAAAGTAGGCACTTCATAAATGTTTTTTGATTGACATAAAGTTATTAAGAGCATTTACTGAATTCTCATGTGTTTCAGGTAAAATTCTTTAAAATGTATTTGTAATAATTTTTTAGGGACGTTTGAAGTTTATCAAACAATGATGTAAAAGGAAACAATTTAGTTTTTCATAATGCTTATTCACCTTTTTAGTATTCCACTCAGATAAGATTAATTGCTTGAGTTATTCACTTATTCAGTCTTTTAAAAGCCTTTAACAAGTATTTACCATGTGCTTGACCCTAAATTAGAAACCATATAAACAAATGAGATATGATCCTTGTTCTCAAAAGAGCTTAGAGTCTGTTAAAGGAGATAAAAGCCTATTCACAAATAATACAAAACAGAGTACGACAAATGTACAGGAGTGTTGAAGGATACATAGGATATACCTTCTAGCTGTGTGAATCATGAAAGACTTCACCAAGGGGGTGACATTTGACCTAAACATTGAAAGTTGGGTGAAATTTCAATAGGTGATAGTGGGCAGGGGAGGCAAGCAAGGTCTTCCAAGTTTAGGCAAAGATATGAGTGAAGGTACAGAACTAAGAATGTATCAGTAGATTTGGGGGCTGGGAGTCAAGGTCAGTTTTCTTTGTCAGAAAGAGTAATACAAGTTCATCCTTATTATCAATATCATGCCCTTCATAATCATCAGGAATAAGCATCTATTAAGTGCCTACTAGATTCCACGGTCCTGTGTTAAGCACTGAGGATACACAGAAAGGTAAAAAAAATAGTCCCCACTCTCAAGCAACTGACATTCTAATAAAAAAGAGACAGTTTGCAAACAACAAAGTACCTACAAGATATATGTGATGCAAATGTGAAGCAATCTCAGGGAAAAAAGGCACTAGCAATAAGGTGTGGAGTAGGGGTAGGATAAACCAGGAAAGGGTTCTTACATGTTGGATGTGAATTGAGCACAAGGTTCTGTTGGATTCAAAAATAATTATTCAGTAGGCTATGGGGAGCCACTGAATATTTTGAGAGGAGAAATGCTAATTAAAGTTGTTCATATAGTAATCTGGTACTATGATACAGAACAAACTAAATTTGGGAATGACCAATGACTGAGAAACAAATAATAAAAAAAGAACTCCAAAATATGAGTGGAACAGGTTAAGAAATACCTAAGATATTTAAGTTTTCACTGTGAAAGGTTTTTTTTGGTTATTTTTCCCTCTTTAAAAAAATTGACATAAATACATACATACACATACTAAAGTTTTCTAGTCTTTGATGGAAACTTGATCTTTTCCTTATATCCCTAACAGCATTTGCCACCATTCAAATCATCAGTAACTCTAGCTGTTGGACTTATTAGTCTGTAAATTACAGGAATGATTTATTTTGTGAACCTCACTCATATATTTTCAACCTCTTTTCTACTAGTTTCACTGTATTGCAGGAAGAAAAATTGCAGGCATACTTACTTTTTATTGACATTTTCATGAGAATATATTCTATTCATAAGAATAGTAAGTTATATTGTCTAAGACCTTTTTCATAAGATGCAGTTGATGAAAAAGCAGAAAACATGTTTTTGTGTAAAGGAAGAGATTTACATTTAATGTCAAAGGATATGAGATATTGTCACTATTATGGATGCACATTTTGATACCTAATATGAGTAGGAAAAGAGGTTTGTTCTAATATGGACTGCTAAAATCCATGAGTAAAAAAACATATTTGAGATGAGATTTTGTACATTTTGGAGAGATCAGTGGTATAGATTTGAGGACTTTGATTGCTTTGCCAAGAGAGTGGAGTGATATTTTGCTTCTGTGGGAACAGTTTGATGTTGTATAGAAGCAGAGAAAGAATTTTTATTTATTTAAATCTAGAAAAATGTGGTTGTAAAGAAACATGATTTTAAGGGAACCAAAGAAACATGATATCCCTATTGGAAACTTTAGAGGTAATACATGGTATGTACCTCCCCTGATTTACATGTAAATGTTTTACAAATAAAAGGTATAAGTCTAAGAAAATGAAAATGAAAAATATTTGGAAAAGATGATATGATTAAGAAAAGAACTATCAATCTTAGAAGAGAAATTTGGGGAGTTATGAATATATGAATTGAGTCACTGAGTCAGAAGAAAGTCAGAAGATTTGTTTAAGCTATTGAGAAGAACTGGCATCACAGCAAGCCTAAGTAACAAAAGGAATTTGAGATGAATTGAAGACATGAATATCATAGTAATAAAATGATTTTTTATTGGAGTTGTGGCCTTTAGAAGCAATGGGCTGATACAGGTATTCCTATTTGGTTAGAGAGAACTCAAGAGTTCTAGGGACTGCTATTGCCTTTGATTGCCATCTATAAAGGAGAAAAGGTGGGGCTTCTCATGAAGGCTGATGGCTCTCTGCTGCTACCTCTGGCTTGAGAAGGACAGCTTTTGGCATCTGTGTTGTTGTGAGCTTCATTCTGATTTGACAGTACATCATCCAGGTAAGTAAACATCTGGCTGGGATGAACAGGACTGTATAGTGCAGAGGTAGCTCGTTTGAGAAGTTATCTGGTTCTCTAGGTTATTAAAGAGACCTGCTTTTCACATTAAGAATGAACACTTTCTAAATGCCCTTTTCAGGGTGATGGTTAATTGAATGAGCTCACAGAGGTTTTATTTAGATAAAAAAGATGATTTTCCCAACTGAAAAAGGTGAAGATCAAAACTCAGACATGAATGAACCACTAACATTAAAGCTCACAGTCTAGTTTTGAATTAGCCTAAGCATGTGATTTTTCTTCTGTCATGTCTTTTCCTGTCAGGTTCCTATAAGTCTGTGCCCATTTGTCACGATTTTTACTGAGTATATATCATCAAGAGAGTACAATTTGGAATTATATGTGTCGTGAGGTACTTGTTTTAGTAGATTGGTATCTATAACATTATTTATTTTATCTAATTAACTAAATGGTCACATTTAAGATCTAAAAATTTTAGTATTGTGAATGACTGGTAATGTAAATAGCAAGCTTGATGTGGGTTTTTTGTGAATGACTTGGCTAATTAGATAGAAAATAGATTAAAGAAGGCTTAAGGAGATAAAGTGTTGAGAAAAGGAAATGTATTTCCACTGAACAGTGTTACCCCCTGTACTGATAATGCATTTTTGCTTATTGTTAATGTAATTTTGCTTCTTAATGAGATCTTTCCCATCCATTAATAGACCTAAGTGCCCTGCTTGAGTCAGATGAGTCTTAAGTCACATGGGACAGGAAAGATGGAGCAGGTAGAGGCAGAGCTGGAGCAGAGCTGAGAGGAAATTTGGTCATGAGAGCAGTTAGAGCTAGGAAGGATGCAGGCTGCTGGCTAGCATGAGTGAAAGTGATGGTTTGTAATTTTATTTAAGAGAGCCTGCTTGTGATGTGTTTAATGGAGCCGGTTTGTGGAAAGCCTAGCAGGGGAAAGGCTTGGGGATGTGTTGTTCTCTGCATTGTTATTATCTATAGATTTTTGTTGCAATGATGGATTTGGCTTGCTAGTGTCTGGATAGATGTTTTGGTTCTGCCTTCCATGGGGAGAGTC
This sequence comes from Notamacropus eugenii, assembly GCF_028372415.1. Taxonomy (NCBI): domain Eukaryota; kingdom Metazoa; phylum Chordata; class Mammalia; order Diprotodontia; family Macropodidae; genus Notamacropus; species Notamacropus eugenii. Next base: position 280,639,534 of record NC_092877.1, read on the forward strand.
TGTGGTATTTCATGATTCAAAATTGCATCGGAATATTCATGGCCACCATAGGCACTGTGAATATTGCTTTGGTGCTATACCCCCAAGGACACAATCAATCAACAAACATATAAAAACAAATAATGCCTCCTAGGTGTCAAGGCACTGGGCTAAAAGCTAAAAGAGTCAAACGATAGCCCCTGCCCTCAAGAAGCTTGCAATCAAATGGGGGGAGGGGTGGCAGCATGCAAACAAATATATACAAAGCACACTCTTTACAGAACAAATGCAAAATAATTAACTGAGGAACAGCATGGGAATTAAGGCGGTTGGGTAAGGCTTCCTATAGATGATGGAACTGTAGCTGGGACTTAAAGGAAGCCAAAAGAGTTAGCAGTCAGAGTGGAGGGAGGATAATGTTCCAGGCATGAGGGACAGCCAGAGAGTATGAGGTGATGTGCCTGATTTTTTGAATAGCCAGGAGACCAATATCACTGGATCAAAGAGCACAAAGTGCAAGAGGACTGGAAAAGTAGGAGGGGGCTAGGTTATGAAGGGCTTTGAGTGCCAAACACAGCATTTTGTATTTGCTCCTGGAGGCAATGAGAAGCTAATGGAACGTAGGGATGATATAATTAGACCTGCATTTTAGGAAAACCATTTAAATGATTAAATGTACGATAGAGTGGAGTGGGGAGGCAGGTTCACTCACCAGCAGTTCATGCATGAGATGAGGCGGGACCTACAGTAGAGTGGTGGTAGTGTTAGCTGGTTTACGTTGTTGCCAGAACACTTCTAGCTTTAGGAAAATCCCTTTAATAGTTAGGTCCCGGAGCAATTGGGGTGTGACGAGACTTGCAGCAGGGAGACCATTCTGGCAACTGTCCAGATGAAAGGTGATAAAGACCCGAAGTAGGGTGGTGGCTTTATGAAGAGAAAGTAGTGGACAAGTGCAAGAGATGGTGTGACAGTAGAACTGAAAAGCTTATCATTTGACCAGATATGTGGGGTAAAAGAAAATGAGTAATAAAAGGTGACTGAGGTTCTGAACACAGATGTTTGGAAGAATGGTCATATAAACCGACAAAAATGAAATCTGCCTGAAAGCTTACCTTTGCCTTTATGTCTCTGTCCTTACTACTTTTGGTAAAGACCTTGAAGAAGAATTTAAATCAGGTAGTCAAGTCTTCCTTACAGTTCAGTGGTAACCAGCTTTTATGCATAAAAACATGGCGCTGTTAATAAGATTGATGGACTCTAAGCAAAAGTCTTTCTTTTAGGTACTTTAAGTAAGTACCCCTTTCAGCAATGCTAAAAAAAAAAAAATCAGCTTATTGTAGGGACTTTATTTGTCAGAACTGTCAAACTAAACCCCCCTGGACATGTAGAGTGCCTTGTGGTACCAACAGGACAACAATAGCACCCAGAACTTGTAGACACTTGTACCTTTAAACTTTTAATTATAATGCTTAGAGAATTTCTTTTCTTCAAATATGTTTTGGAAAAGTAAATCACTTTTGAAAGATAAAAGGACTGCACAGTAATGCCAGCAGTTTCCATATTAATAACAACCTCCTTTCAATCAGAGACATGAATCAGACACATGACAAAATACAGTGTGCTAAATGAATACAAAGTACCAGGACTGAACTGGTGGGCTGCAGCAATTATGAGACCAGTGAAATAAAATTGTGCTATTAAACAATTTATAATCACCTTCATCAGTCCCCTTTCTAATAGGTATGGAGGGATGTCTTTGAACAAACGCCTAACATTAACACCCAATTTCCCTGTCTTATTGAATACATTTAAAATATACTAAGAATACGGACTCAAACTTTTCCTACTGAATCTCTAAAATCATCTTTCAGAGAGAAGAAAAAACAGCATCTAATTTGTCCTCCAACATCCTGAATAAAGTTTGCCATTGTTCAGGCCCCTCATGTACTTTAGAATTTTGGAAAATAAAAATCCAGTAAATGATTTCCAACAAACCTCATATGTTTATATGGAAAAAATGATGTGTGATGTGACTGTCACATGTTGTGTCAGTCTTGTAGGCAGAAACAAGATATAACAGTTCCGAGAGAGTACAGAGTCAAAGGATAGTAGTAAAAAAAGGATAATGAAGAAAAAAGCTTTCAGGCAGAGAGTGTGGAAATTAAGCTGAAAGGAAGCAGTTACATATAGAAATATCAAAGAGTGAGTGCCCTTTAAATTAAAATTAGACTTGTACTACTCCGGAACCTCCTTCAGACTAAGCAGTGTAGTACAGTAGATAAAGCTCTAGGCCTAGAGTCAAAGGAACTTATCTGAGTCCTATCTCCACCATGTATGTAACTGATACAATGTAGAGTGCTGAACTTGGAGTACTAGGACTGAGTTCAAATTTTCACTCAACCACTTATCTGAGTGACTCTTCATTTGCAAAATGGTCAAGGGGGTTGAAATAGATGACCCTGAAGGGGCTTTCAGGCCTGGGATCCTAGGAATATATGGCCAAGGGACTCTGCTAACCTTTCTGAGTCCTAGATTATTTATCTGTAAAATGAGGACCCAACCAGCAGTACTATAGGATTGTAGCATATACATTGCTTTGTAAGCTTTAAGGCCTTGCTCTTAATGATCATTACAGTTATTATACAAAGGCTCACCTGAAATGGCAAATAAAAGATACTGCCTCATTTTTTCAAATAAAAAAATTTAAACATTTATGTTTATACATACTCAATTTCATCATTAATTGGGCTAGGGCTAGGTATACAAATAAAAACTAGGCCTACAATTTCATTAGACCAGGGCATTTCCAGTCTCTCTCTACCAATACAGATCAGCACCTGTTCTGTAACTTACATTGTTAAGGAATTAAATAACTTATCCAATGTCACACAAACAGTATGTATCAGAGGTGGGACATGAACCCAATTCTTCTTCCTGGCTTTGAAGCTGGCTCTATTCATGGTAGAAAAGAGGAATTTTATGATCACATTCTTTCACACAAGTTCTTCCTCTTTTCTTTATTCATGACATGGCATGTAAGTGTCAGCTATAAAAGCTGTTGGCTAGAAGTAAACTGAAAGAAATGGAGGATATATGAAAATTAGCTGAGAGCTAAATTTACAAGAATACTTTATACCTATTGCTTACTAAAGAAAAAAAGTTACATAGGAACAGAATTTTGATCTTGTCTCCTTTCCCCTTACAATTGAATTCAACAAGTATTTATGCGTTTCTTATGTACGAGGAGCTCGATACAGCTATAGGCACGTAAAGCTACCTACAACACGAACTTGATTCATTAATAACTTGCAGTATATTTAAAAGAGAAAAAGGCATGCTCAAAAATAACTGGGAAACCTTGATTCTTTCTATAACTTAGAGCTGGTGTAGCTCTTATTTTGTTTTCAAAACCAAAGTGGAAAAGTGGTATTAACCAAATGTTTGCACCTTTCATATTCTAGCCCTTACCACAAATGCTGATGGTTGCCTATGTGGAACAGATTAAGTACACTTCAGACATTCTCTTTCTGCCTCTTGTCAATGAGAGTATTGCCTGTTGGCCAATTAAGTGCAAGTGAGCTATATGATAGTTATAACTATTGGATAGCAGGGGAAGAAGAACCTAATCAGTTGTCTCTTGTTTCTAAAAATGGCTGGGCCTGATCTAGTGGGTAGGAAGTGAATAGCCAGTTTTGCACTAATATTCTTCAATATATTCAACTATCCTTTTGTGCAAAGGAAAGATCCTGTTTTGCTAACCAAGGGAACCTATAAAAAGGAAATCAATTTTCCCCTTCTCTCTTTAAGAAAGAAGCCCCTGACTTCACTAACTTATTGAAGACACATGTTATTCCTATAGCTTGACAAAATTTGGCATCTACTGGGGAATTTAACATTGATATCTCCAAGTGTAAAATGTCAGCTTGGTTTGTTTGGTTACAACGAGAGTGATAAATTGCCAGTTAGCACGAGTAATTCCTATAAGCAGATATAAATGAACTGTGGTTTAAAAATATTGTTTAGGGAATTTTGTATTTGTGTATATTAATTGCCTTGGTTTTCAAGGATGACTGGTGTATTATAATTCAAACTTCAGATGCCCTTCAAATTAGCCTCTTGCGGGTGAATTTAAATCCTTTTAGAGACATGTCCCTGAAAGCTTTAGCTTTCATTGTGAGACTCTCTAGGAATTCGAAATTTTGTTTAAGCAAAAAGTTATTTTTTTCAAACAAAATTTAAAGCAAAATTAATGATCTTTTATATTTTAGGCTTAAATATAATGTATTTCCTCTGAAAAACTTAAGGTACTTTTGACACAAGTAAATCTCAAGGCTTTGGGGGGGGAAGAGGGGGGGAGAAGAGACAGGGGGGCTGAAAATAAATAAAAAAAGTTTATCCGTAGCTTCAAAAAGTTTTTCCTTCCAAGCAATGGATGGACGAATGTTGGAACATATGAGATTGGCAGTTTCCTACTTTCCTGGCATATAATACTTAACAGTGAACAAATGGAATATGGGACAATGTATTGCAGCTGCTTTTTTGGAGGACTTGGAAATTTTTACAGGGGCTTAATAGTACATTGTGTCTGACAAGAGAGGAAGAATATGGGCGATGGGGCAGGTTGGAAGGAGATATGAAGCAATCAATCAACAAGAATTTATTAAGTGCTTACTATGAGCCAAGGAGTGTGCTAAGTGCAAGGGATAAAAATAATTTAAAACAAAAGCAAAATAGGTACTTGATTTTATGGAATTTACATTCTACTTGGAACAATGAAGAGAGGGCTAGGCATACAAGGATAGAACCAGAACTCTGCAGAGAAGAGGAAATATATCGTCTTGACTTTAGGTCCTCGGCCTCAATGACCTTTAAGATCAGCAGGAGAAGGAAAGTGATAGATAAAACAGACAAGAGGCATGTTTCTACAAGAACTAGACTAGTTCAGCATCTCTGGTTACTCTCTCAGTTCTTCTGTAAGCTACACCTGGATGGTCCCATATATTAAGGTCATCCTTCTATTAAGAAGAGGGCTGTGGTTTATAGGGAAAGGTGGGTCCTTGTTCTAGCATACTGGTCTGATTTTCATCTCTCATGTCACAGGCAAGGGGCCATCAATTAGCAAGGAAATGGAAATTTCCACTATGGAAGATTCTAGATCAGGGGTTCTTAAAGTAGGGACCAAAAACTTGGAAGTTTTAATATTTTGATAATTATATTTCAATATAATTGGTTCTCTTTGCAACCCTATGCACTTTGCTTTATGAATTTAAAACATTGTTTTGAGAAGACCATAATCTCTACTAGATTACCGAAGTAGTTAGAGACACGAAAAGGTTAATAACCCCTAGATTCCGGACATCTTTAGAACATGGATATCTTTCAGAAAACCAAAATCATTCCCCTCTAAAATAGGGTTTTAAACAATTTCAGACTATTGCATGTATCTGTGATATTAAACAAGAGTTTCTTGGTTGTTCGAAATAGTTCAAGTCAAAAAAGAGCTAAAATTTATTTTAGTTAAATCATAAAGGCAACTCGACATAGTGGATAGAATGTTGGGCTTGGATCAGGGAGAACTACATTCAAATCCTGCCTTTGATACTTACTATGTATATTATCCTACTTAACATCTGTGTGCCTCATGCAGCCCCTCCCTAGGTTGTATCTATTAATTAAAGGCAAATTATGTTCTGCCTTTGCTGAGGGACTCCCTATGCTACCATCATCACAGAACCTGTTTTATGGATTTTAGAAGTCAACTGGTTCAGTGCTCTCATTTTAAAGTTAAAGGCAGTAATGCCCAAAGGGATGTCACCTTTCCAAGGTCATACAGCTAGCTGAAAACAAGTCCTAGACAAATTTTACTTTATGTCTTGAGAAGTAGCATAATACATTCCTCACAAAAACTTTGTTGAAAACATTTCTTTCCAATTTTAGTACTTTGATTTCCAGACAAAATCAGAGGAGGTTAGGAGAACACAAATGCATCTAATTCTCAAGGAGCTTAAATAAAATGAAGTGAAGGGGAGTCTGGAAATGCGGATAAAGCATATTTACAGATACTCTAAGAATCTCATTTAGGTTCCCACTTCTCCCAAAAGACCAATGGAAAAACAACTGATGAATCACATCAGACATGTCAAGTTTACACTTCTTTTCTTTGCATATTGAACCTGCTAACAAAATATGTATGCTCAAAGATAGGTGTGTTCGTCCTTCATCACCAAAGAAGACCACGCCATCAGAGAAATGATGACATGACTTGCACTTGACTATGTTTTCAGTGAGGGAGGGCTGTACAGGTCACCAGCCTCCTTTCTCCTCCAAAGCCATCTGAATCCAGTGACCAGATATTCATCAGGATGACTGGAGATAACCCAGGATGAGGCAATTGGGGTTAAATGACTTGACCAAGGTCACATAGCTAGTAAGTATCAAGTGTCTGAGGTGAGATTTGAACTCAAGTCCTCATAACTCCTGCACTGGTGCTCTATCCACTGCACAACCTAGAAGCCCCTCAAAGATAGGTAAATATAGGATGAAGGAAAAGCATGGATAATTCACAAATCCACCCACAAATTATCAAAGGTTACTTTTAAGAGAAGCTATTTCCCACTATCCCTGTTTTCAAGGTAAAGATGCTCATAGTTTACAGGGGTGGGGAACCTGTGGCCTCGAGACTAGTCTGACCTTGAGGCTGCAGGTTCCCCACCTCTAGTTTAGCCTAACCAATACATTTAGCCCAGGAACCTAGGACACTAAGTTCAAACCTGAGATAGATGTCCACTTCCCCAGAATCACATAGCCATTTTCAATCCAGTTGTCTCATTTCCATTGTAAGATTACAAGAAAATTTAAATCCTATTTAGCATCACAGATGTCAAATTGGAAGGGGCTTCATTTTACATATTATCCTACTTAACAACTGTGTGCCTCATGCAGCCCCTCATGCAAAAGAAACTGAGGCACAGAGAGTTTCCGTGACTTATCCAAAGTCACACAGTATAAAATGGCAGTCAGAACTTGAATGCTTCTGACTTCAAATCCAGAAGTCCTTCCTACCTCACCATATATTACACTGCTCTATTCACTTCTATGTACAAAAATGCCTCTAATACATACACAACTCTGAATGCACATTCTTCACATGAATTCAAAGTAATCAGTAAGATCCATGTCCCAACACAGAGAAGTAATGACCATAAGTATTACTTTCAACTATAAAGAATCATGAGAAAATGGTTTAATATTTAGGTGAGAGGTGGGGAGAGGAGCAGTTGGGACATGAGGGTTCTAATACTAATCTAATTGTGGAAGCTTACATGCAAACTTACATCCAGAAATTTTAACACAGGACAAGGAGAAGGGGTTGAAGCCTCATTCAACTTCTGACATTCTCCACTCTCCACTCCCACCCCACCTCCACCCATCCCCATACTATAGAGATGCTCTGAGTGACAGGATACTGTAAGATCAGATTACATTGTATAAATGTTTCTGATGTGATCTGAAGCCTGGAATGCTTACCTATTCAGGGCATTTGCGAAACAAAACCTGCCACTGTCTAAACTGAGAAATAACAACTATTAGACCTTTGGATATTTAATGAGAAACTCTCAGCAGTTCCAATTTCTTTTTTTCTTTCTCTATCTCAGAGTATAAATTATATATCACCCTTCTGAGGCTTGATTATAGTAGAGCGAAGTCCCTTCCAAATGTTATTAGGCTGTGATGATGTACATGTTTTTTGCTACAGGGTTTGCAGAGACAAACATGTTTAACCATTTGTCCCAGATATGTTCCCTTTACCATATCTATTCCAAATAGTTATGTACTCTGTTACAATTCTCCAAAACAAAATAGAAACAGGGCACCATTGTAAGATTAGTGACACTCTTCAAGAGGTTTTATTTTTCCTTTTTAACCAAAGAGGATGATAATCAACAGACTAATTCTAAGCTATCAACTAGAAAAGCTGAATAATCCTTAGAAAAATCAACTACCTCTTCCTCTCTTCCATACCTCTTAATAAAAAATGTTCAAGTTTGGTTTTCTTTGGCAGGGGAACGAGGAGATTTGGGGTGGGGGGTTGTTTGGGGACCTTTTATATATTACTAACTGAAGTCAAAGGTAAAGGTCCTGCCTTTTTCATTTAATCAGACAAGAAAAGGAGCCAATTTTATGTCTCCAGCTGTGCTGATATTTTCCACTTAGATGCAGCTTCCTCTGGGGGCTTGTTTATGAGTACTTCTCAGTTTTTAGAACACTACAGCTCCTCTTTACAGAACAAGAACACAAGCTTAGAGGCCAAGAGTCAAAAGATGAATTGTATAAATTGATCACTAATGATCTTTGCACTAATACATAGATGATAATAAGGGGGATCTAACTCCACATTTCAGCTCATAGGCTGACAGTTTATGTTGGTGAGGGAATGGTTATAGAACAAGTGAAAGCTAAAGCAAAAAAAATGGACAGTTAGGCTGTGGATCGGTGCCCAAAGGCCTAATATTACCAAAGGTCCTGAACCATGGGAAATTACACCTTTAAAATTAAGGTGAGGTTTTCAGTGTGCTATTTCTTTTTACTTATTCATTTATTTTTTAAACATTTTTTTTAAATTACAAATTCTCTCCCTTCCTTCAACCCCTCCCCCATCCATTGATAAGGCAAGCAATATAACATTAAGTATACAACGTCACATGAAACATATTTCCACATTAGCCATGTTTCAAAAAAAGAAAAAAAATAAAGTAAAAGATATGTACTTCAGTCTGTACTTGGAATTCATTAGGTAGATAGCATTTTTCACCATGAGTCCTTCAGAATTGTCATGGATCATTGTATTGATCAGAGTAGCTAAGTCTCACAGTTGATCACCATTACAATATTATCAGGGTATTATTTCATTAGATTATTTTAAAGCTAGGCTCCTATGGTTCCTTTCCTACTCCATCCAATCCTCCTAATTGACCTTTAGAGAGCATAGAAAGTGCTTTCCTTCATGAACACTTATTCTAAGACAGACAGGAAGAGTTTACAGAAATGCCAAAGTTCCCTCTTTCCATTTTTGGCATATTGGCATTCTATAACCATTAAATGCCTACTATGTCTAAGACAGGACTAGACTTTTAGGAACATTTGGGAGCCATGGTGTTAACATCCATTTCCCTTAAATGACATCAAAGCATGAGTTACTTAGCAGAGGTATCACATATAGTGGCTCATCTGTTTGTCAATTAAGGATTAATAGATCAATGTGGACAAAATGTTCCTGTACTCACTCATCACTTAGCCCCTGCAAATGACAATACCATATTTTAATTGTTCTTCACAGAAGCTTAGTGATGTGTTATAAAAAGACTAGTTTTTTCATTTCATTGTAAGGAAACTCAGGTAAAAGTTCAATAAGCGCCTGGTTGGGGATGGGCAAGGCATTATATCTAATTTTAAAATTTGCTATTTTCTGCAAAAATGCATTTTAAAAGTAACATTCTATTAATCTTGGATTTTACCTAAATCAGTAGAAGTTTGACAATCAGTAAAAGCTTCCTAGAATGATTTTTTTTAACAACAAAATTTACTATATAAATCTTGTCATTAAAAACCATATTACTCACAACAAGAATTCTTGTTTCAAAAAACTTAGAAGGTAGCTTTGCAGAGACACTCAGCCCGGCTAGGCTATCCTATGCTAGGCTAGGTTCTGTTCGGCTAGGCTTGGCTCAGCCTGGCTCAACTAGGCTATCTTTTTTTTGCACTTGTGAAAGGATGTCACAAGTATTTCTTTGTCATGAGGTATAGTGGCACCCTGCATGTTTGAGCTAGCAACAAAGAAGGTTTCCTGGACAATCAGCTCTCCATACCTGTTCTTCTGGCTTGTGTCTCTCCTGTTTTTCCCTTAACCCACTATCACCTTTTTCTTTAATTTACCAGGACTAACAGTAAAGGAGACAGGTTTGCTCCTCCAAAAACACAGATACTATTGTGAAATTCTTAACACGAAACTGGGAAAATTAAGCTGTAAAATGTAGTTGGGGGTAGGGGACAGAAATATAGAACTATTAGTGTGAGCAAGAGTTTTGTAACACCTTTTGAGAGACATTATTCTGGGTGATAAAGGGGATGGCAAAATAAAGTCTTTCTCATCAGCTAACAGTGTCTGTCCGTCTGTCTGTCTGTCTATCTGTCTGTCTGTCTGTCTGTCTCTCTCTCTCTCTCTCTCTCTCTCTCTTTCTCTCCCTCTCTCTCTCTCTCTCTGTTATTGTTACAGAGAAATATCACAGAGCAGAGAGAACGAACAACTTGCTGAGACCTTTACCCTAAATGAAGTATGATCACTTTTGTCAGTCTTGGAGTAAGGCCTACAGAAGAATGAACATGACTGGTGATTGGACAGTCGGTAATACCTCGAAAATCTCTCAAGTCTCTATGCTCAGCCAGGTCTCAGGACTTCACAGACAGCAACCTTAACATGCGAGTAGAAGAAAGTACCAGCTATCTGCCTTATTGCTGAAATCACTTTACCCCCTCTATACTTTCCACCTCTTACTTAGGGACTGATAATCAAATTAATGTTATTTAGACATGTATTCTGTCCCTGGAAATTACTTCGTATATATTTTGTATTTCATTTTATTTGTTTTGTTTTGCAATATAATGAAAGTTCCTTGGGACTGGAGTTGTTTTGTTTTCTTGCTTTTTTTTCTCCCTGTTTAGATTTCTAGTGTATAGCAGACCCAGGGATGGGGAACTTGTCCTCTTGAGGCCCATGTGGCTCTCTAGGTCCTCAAAGGAAGCCCTTTAACTGACTCTAAACTTCAGAGAACAAATCCCCTTAATAAAAAGGATTTGTTCTGTAAAACTTGGATTCAGGCAAAAGGTCGCACCCAAGGACCTAGAAGGCCATATAAGGACTTGAGGCTGCAGGTTCCCTATTGACTAACCTGTTGTAGGAACTTGATAAATGCTTGCTGAACTGAATTTAAGCAGTCTTAGAACATTTAGGGAAAAGATGGTTAGATCTTCTGCAACTAAGGATCTGGCTTAAAACAATGTTAATTCAGTTTTGTTCAAGCCTAAGGATAAAATCAGGATTATTTTAGCCAGTGATGAGTGATAGGACCAATGAATAGCATATCTAGTTGTACCTCAGAGTGTATGTTTCTTTCAATTTTGCTCTAAATTTTATATTCTATTTAAATATATTATGATTCCATTTCTAGTTAAATATTTGCTTATATGCTTTAATAAAGAACTCAATTTGTGAGAAGAAGAGGTATAATTAAGTGTAAAACCATGCTGCTCTCTTTTAATTAACTGTATTTATGGGAAACCTGTTACTACGGACAATGATGTCCAGAACGAAGATAGCAAAATTTAGCTAGTGGGAATATAGTCCAGGAAACAAAGTAAATTAACCAATAGGAAATCAGTAGGTTCTTATGTGCTAACCTTTCAAACTCAAATCTACATTGTGGCATTAAGTGTTAGGGAAACTGAGTTAGCATCATATAGTAAATAAAAAATTTACCTTAGAGTCAGGAAAATCTGAATTTCAAGTCCTTCCTCTGATGTAGACTATCCATGTGAGAATAATCAACTCTCTTGACATCTCAGGACCTCAAGCAAGTGCCTCTAAGATTATAAGTTACATATAAGTCAATAGTCTACATTGGTAGAGGCCATTTTGAAAACTGGTGTCTCTAGCACTAATGAAATCACAGATCTGGAGTAAATTTAACAAATAAATGAGAACCAGAATAAATGTTACTACTATAAAATTGAATATTTTGCTCTCTCAATATCAAATAAGTGTACTCAAGAACCCAAAGACTGGCTCTACTGCAAAAAGTCAGGTGGCACAGAATACCATTAAGTAGACTTTAAAGGTTTGATCCATTCAATTCATAACATAGAAAAATGATGCTAAGGTCTTCAGTTATTCAGCCTTCTCTGGAATGATGCAGTTCCTACAGATATTTATTTAAAATGTAAAATAATAAATGAATGAATAGCAACTGTGATAGATAAGCACACATTCCCTTTTTCGATAAAATATCTCATTTAACATATCCACCAGTTCATGTCAGTTTCAGTCTTTCACAGATATTGATCATCTTCAATGTCTAATTCACAGCATTTTGACTTATTATGATAACATCATCAATTATACCAGAAAGGTATACTACTCCATAGTAATATTTACTCTTCAAGGTTGTTAGGGAATAAAGACAGTATATAAGAATAAAATAAATCTCATTAGTGCATAAATTATATTTATTGTCAAACAATAAAAATATATATTAATTGATACAATTACTTTGAGAAAATAAAAATAGTAGCTAACATATATATGTGTATATATATACATATATAAGTGCTAGGCAATGTGCTAAGCACTTTAGAATTATCTCATTCAATCTTCAGAACAGTCCTGTAAGGTAGGTATAATTATTATTCCCATTTTATAAATGAGAAAACTGAGGCAAGCAGAAGTTTATTGCCCTTCTCAGGTTGGTCACATATCTAGCAAAGTCTGGGGCTGGAATTTAAACTCAAATTTTTCCTGATGTCAGGCCTGGCACTCAATCCACTATATCACATAAATGACCTCTAACAATCCCATATAACAAACAATATTACAATTTTTAAAACATAGCGAATTCTCAGTTCTGCTAAATCTTAGCTTCTCTTTCTCTCTATTCCTTAACACCAGAAAACACCAGAAAATATCAATAATCACATGAAAATTGAACCCTAAGTTCTTCAAAACCAAATAGACAGATGGGAATGATGGAGCTGGAGGAATAAGAGACAGAGATGGAGAGAAAGGAGGGTAGAATGGAGACAGAGAGAGAGACAGAGACAGAGAGAGAGAGACAGAGAGAGAGACAGAGAGAGGGACAGAGAGAGGGACAGAAAGAGGGAGAGAGACAGAGAGGGAGAATAAAAATATCTTAGTGTTTCATAATAGCTTTGTTGATAGATCATTATTTCTTCCCCATTGAATCTACCCAGGCACTTGTGGAGCTTGGGCAGGGATCTATTGTGGTCTAATCTACAGGCTTCAGAGTGAACTGTGAGGAAGAAATGAAGGAAGGAAAAGAGCCAGTAAACCCCAAGTTAAGTGGGCAGCTTCTGGCCACCAAAATTTATCTTCCTTTGGAGATGAGAATGAAAGGGAAAAGAAGAGGACAAGTTGTTACCCAGCTAGCTGGGTCCCCATTCAGGCAGCTTGGTCTACTGACAGGTTGTCTTTGTCCTTCATTTTCTAAGAGGACCATGACAGCAGCAAAATGATGACATGACTTGCAGATGACTTTGATTTGAGTGCAAGGTCACCAACCTCACTTTCTCCTCCAGAACCTTCTGGATCCAGTGCCCAGATATTCATTAGCATGACTGGAGATGGCTTCTTGGGGATGGCAGTTTTTTGGGCCCTCCTGGCTTAGAGTGAATGTCGATGGTAACTTTCTCTTTGGAACAGCAACCCTAAGGGTGTTGCCCTCCCAACTTGATTTTTTTTTTTTGTTTTTCTGATTAAAGGTTCCATCCCTTGACTCCTTCTTAAAGAGACCTATTCACTGAATGGGTATTACCTCACTCTAAGTGAGTACCTGTAAAGGCCTTAGCCTGAAAAGACCAGGGTCTCCCCTGCATCCTGGGCCATCTCCAGCCATAGTGATGAATATCTGGTCACTGGATCTAAATGGTTCTGGAGGTGAAAGTGAGACTGGTAACCTTGCACAGGCCTCCCTCACTCAAATCAAAGTCATGTCATCATGTCACTGATGTCATGGTCCTCTTTGGAAAAGGACAAACACAACAACCCAGCAACTTATCACAATGTTTATGTGCCAGAAAAGTTTGTGATAATATTTACTATAATCTACTGATTCTAAACCCCATGAGAGAAGTCATAATGTCTTAATTATTTTTTCACTTCCCCCTTCACCAAGCATCATGTCTCGCATAAAATAAATATTTAATAAACAGTTGGCAATGAATTGACAATTCATGAAAATACATGAATGTTACATGTCTGTGTTATCCCTGAGCAGTCATTTCTTTTTCTCTTTCTCTAGGCCTTGACTAAGAGAAAGTCACGTCCATCTCTTCTGGTTCCCAGGGTTACTTGCTCTACTTTTTTTATTATTATTAGGGACATACTATACTTTCTAATGTGTTTTCTGATTGAGTTCAAATCTCGTTTCAGACACTTACTAGTTGTCTGATTCTGAGCAAGTCACTTAACCCACTTTGCCTCAGTTTTCTCATCCGTAAAATGAGCTGGAGAAGGAAATGGCAAACCACTCCAATATCTTTGCCAAGAAAACTCCAAATAGGGTAACAAAGAGTCAGACAAGACTACAACAACTAAACACCATTGCTGCTAAAGAAAGACCTTGCTATCTTAATTTCTTCTTTGTAGCTTTCCAGACATTTAGAAACATATTGGTGCATTATTTCCATTTGATTAATACAAATCAGAAAGTGTAAAATCAGGTAGTTTGTCCAAGACCATCCAACAAGGCAGTGGTATAGCCTGAAGGAAAGATGAGAGTTCCAAATCAACTTCCGTATCTTCCGCTACGGTGCATATCTTGTAAATCCTCCATGATAACTGGGGTTACATAACTATATGCACTTTCTTCATAGTCATTTGATTTATTCCAAATATTTTTAATGGCAGAAAAATTTAACCCAAAAGTCAATGGGGTAGCATTAGAATGACTATCATGTGAACACAATGGTTTTTGCTCCATTTAGAAAACAAGAGCAACGCAAGCAAACTTATCCTGAGTATTATTCAGGTCCTAGACCTCAACAAGAGAGCAAGAATTATTATTTTTTTTTTTTGCTTTGGGCATTTTTCCATTCTAAGTCTTCCCCATCATACTCTGACTTTACTAGTGAATATGCTAGAATTTTCCTAGGAAAATTAAAACAAGAAACACTCCACTGTATTTTATGTACAAATAGCAAGAAAACTTTCACGACAGGCCCATCCCTATTTTGTCCTCTCCCTAGCATGAGAACAGATAGAGACAATGAATGCTTTCTAAAACAAAGCAAGTAGGAGAAGACTAAGACATTAGCTGGCAGGGCTATGAAACTATTGGCTAGATCTTGCCAGAGGCAGAGGCCAAGAAATGGGAATAATAAAGTACAGTGAGGCCGCCCAGGGCGCCAGGCTAAGTCCTGATAAAGAAGATAAGAATACCAGGCAGTAGGGAGCTGGGTTTTCTATCTCTGATGTAAGCGTTAGAGATGGAACTTGGAATGGCAAGACTTTCCCTGAGGCAGGGAAATAGATGCATGAGCACTGCTTCTCCAGAGTACAGGCAGCTGCCAGTCTAGAAAACAAGCTCACCACTGTCCCCATCACAGCCAAGACAGCCAGAATGTTACTCCATTCAGGCAGGGATGATTAGCATGCAGCAATCTTTCCACCCACCAGGACACATTCACATTTTGAAAAGCAAAGGTTGAACACAGAAAGCTGTTGTGTGTGTGTGTGTGTGTGTATGTGTGTGTGTGTGTGTGTGTGTGTGTGTGTTATAGACTTTTGTGTCTTCTAGATGACTGACTAGTTTGGAGATTTTTTTTTTTTATTAAATTACTCATGTTGCCTTCATTTCCTGAACTCTAGAATGACTCACTAGAATAATGTGGTTAAAATCCATGGTGATCCCTCTCCTGCTTTGAAATTCAAAATTAGGCCGCTAAAATTTCTAAACCTTATAGCACCTTCAAATGTTATCTATTTCCAAACGCATCGTGGAAAATTACTGGGAATTTGGGTTGGTTTAATAGCACTAAGAAAATAGTTTTTGCATTTTCCAGACACTAATGGTAAGTCCATGCACCTTAAGGAGGGGTCCAAATCCAGGAACTCAGTTGAAGATGTTTGTAGATCTTTGCCTATACTTGTCATGCTCTCCTTTCTGTGTACTATTTACTTAACGTTTCCTGTTGCTACTGTGTGTCCTGTTGTTTGGGGGAAAAAATAGAACATAATTACTGTTAATAGGTAACCTTTTGGGTAAAGGAATAAATGCATGAGTCAGGCACAGATTAAGTATTCTGGGAGAGTCTAATTAGAGTTTTGTTTTTTTCTCTTGCTATTACTTGCCAGCTGCTTAACATATACTTTGATCACTGGCTTCCGCCAAGATCTCAAGAGAATTTATTGCTAAGGTACGGTTAAGACCGTGCTGATGGGGAACCATATAGCTACTTTGCTCAGAAAGAGAGAATAAAAGCTGTTTTGGGAAGGCAAAGTCTCTCTGCATTTTTTTAGAAGAGAGAATCTTAGCTGTTTTATGGACCCCCTCGGCAGTCTGATAATACCCATGGACCCTTTCTCATAATCATGTTTTAAAATAATTGAAAGAAAAGCTAAATTTCAGTTAGGAGGTTAATGAAAATAAAGATATAATATAAGCTATAAGTGCTCTGACCATTCAGTGGACTCTCCGTTAAGGTTTGAAGGGATCCTCAGTAGGTTCATGACTGGACATTTTCAATCACTTTCCCATGCCTAGAATTCTCTCTCTCATCATCTCTACTTCTTGGCTTCTCTGATTTCCTTCAAGACCCATTCCCTACAGGAATTCTCTCCAGAATCTCCTTGATTCTAATGCCTTTCCTTTGTTGATTATCTCCCATTTATCCTGTATATAGCTTACTTATACTGTTAAGGGAAAAATTCTCTCCTTGAGTTTGTGTGGTAGATTACCACTGCCAAAATAAGTCTACCCTAACACAGAAATTATAGAGGTAAAAACCCAGTTGTTTTTTTTTTTTTTATGTTTAAGCACAGATTTGAGGTGAAGTTAAGGTAGAAAAATAACCCCTAATCCCCATTGGGTTTCTAAGAAGGCTTCTTAAGAAATAGACAAATTACATCAGATAATTCCTTTACATATCGCAATCTCACCCATCCTCTTAGTCCATAAACATTAAAAAAGACAGATTTGTAATCCCATGCTTCCTTCAATGTTATAAAAGCTGAGCAGTGATGCAGAATCATCATCTCATATATCCCCTAAAGAATTAAACTTAATTAAATAGACTCCATAGGTAAACTAAGTCCGTTTACAGATTAAATTATATTTAGAGGGTTCACAGTGGTCTGATTAAGAGGGTAGATTTATAGGCCTGCAGAGTAGGATCCCTTCTGCAAATAAGGTAAATTGAATTATTTGGGGAAGTCAACTTATTTGTTTGTTTTTGCTTCTCATCTGAGGAATGTTTGAGGCCTTAAATAAATTTTCACGTCCTATGGGACAGATTTAATCCAGCTCAGTAACCTCTCAAGTAGGAGACTTCTCCTAAATAATAAAAATGAATAAAGGTAAATCAAAGATGAAAAATTATTATCACAATACATAATAGTCTACATTTTGTTTCCCTCATTAAACTGTAAGCTTCTTGAGAACAGGGACTGACTTTTGCCTTTCTTTGTATCCCTAGACACTTATTAAATGTTTACTGGTTGACTGACCTTTATTTTTTGTGGACAATTCATTCTTTCATTTGATTTTTTTTTTTATCAGATAAGGCCTAGCAAAACCAGAGGCTGCCTCCAAACTAAAAAGAAAATATGTCTTTTGAAGATTAGTCAAGGGTAATATGGTGACTGTCAAACAGGTAAATATTTGCTGGTAAGAAATTCTGAATCTTTACTGTATGGAAGCAAATATTCATAAGCTAGAGTTTAGAAGAAGGAACAGATTACAAAATGAAAGAAAGATAGGGAAAAGAAGACTTCTCAGACCGAGGAAAGCAAGACATGACACTACTTCTGTTCCAAGACCCATAAGAGTCCCTGTAACGAATATTGGTTGTTCAATCCTTTCGGTCATGTTGTACTCTTCATGACTTCATTTGGGGTTTTCTTGGCAGAGATACTGTAGTGGTTTGCTATTTCCTTCTCCAGTTCATTTTACAGATGAGGAAACACAGGAAAATAAGATTAAATGACTTGCCCATGGTCACACAGCTAGTATCTGGGGCCAGATTTGAACTCAAGACGAGTCTTCTTGACTCTGGACCCCCTACTCTATCCACTATGGCACTTAGCTGCCTTATAATAAAAGACCCTACTGACTCTCCTACAATCACTTCACTCTTCATGCAGGACCTCTTTTTTCTTTCTGAGTATGCAATGTTTTTGCAAAGAATGAATAAATGAGTAAATGAATGAATGAATGAAAAGATGTTCAGTAAGCATTTACAACATGCCAAGCACTATTCTAAGTGCTAGATGTTTGGTTTGTTTTGTTTTAATGTATCGTTCCTGACCCTGATATTACTGTATGACCTTGGGCAAGTTATTTAATCTCTCTAATCCCATTTTCCAATTTTTTAAAAGGAAATATCTACTTACCCATCTTTTAGGCGGTTGTTATGAAGATCAAATGAAATAATGCATGTAAAACATTTTGTAAATTGTAAGGTATTTTACAAATTTTTAAGTGATTTGGAGCTCTAAAGCAAGGCTACATTGGCCACTTGGAATGAAAGATATTACAGTTATCCCTTCCACATCCAGGGGCTAAGGGGCATGGTGCCCCACGACTTGGAAAATCCATGTTAATATTTTTAGCCTTCCCTTCCTACCACAAAAGAAGTCTGTATTTTTTTTCTTCTAGAGGGCATTTTCAGTTGCTTATTGTAAAATCTGGATTGGCATTATACAATACTATACATATATGTTATGCATTTATGAGTTTCTAAACTTTTTCTGCATTGTCTAATGGTCTTCCCATGTTATCTGCAGCTTTCCCAAAACTCCCAAAGAATTCCATTTAATTTCTTATGCTAACCCAAGATATATCAAAACCACAATATGGAAAGTCATGATGTGGAAGAGATAACTATACTCCACAAATAGCCTAAGAATAAGTCCTTCCTACCTAGGTACATATAATTTTGCTAAAGAATATGTGTACAAAGGATGTTCCTTTAGTTTGTAATGTTTAGAATGCTACAGGAGATGCACTTCCTTTCTTTAATCTCTCTGTTTTCTTGTTTTCTTATCTATGTCTTCTTTTCCATTTATTCTTTCCTTTTTTTCCTTTTCCCTGTATCAGACTTCTTTTCCAGTTCCTTGCTTATTCTACTTTGTTGCTTCTCGTTGCTGTTTTACTTATTTAACCCCCCTTACCTTCTCCCAGATTCCCATTTTTCTAGAATTTCTTTTCAAAAGAAAACTATCAATCCCTAGTCAGGGATTTACTATATTTGTCTATATGCATAAGAAGGGGGAGAAAAGCAATTTTTAATATCCCTAAAGGGTTAGTCTTTACTATGGAACATATAACAAAAGCATTGATTAAAATATAATTTCAAATACTCATACGCATATCAGTTAGATTGTTTTAATGGACTTTTTCCTTTTCTTTTTTTTTTTTTTTTAGAAATGTTAATAAATAACCCATGTTAATCTGTTTGGCTTCTGAAAGCAGTTGAACAATTCCCTTCAAATATCTAGTAGTGTAGAAATACCTTTGTAATATATTTAATTAATTTTGAAGGATATTCACTAGCATCGCTTTTAGGTGCTTAAAGGAAATTCCCAGAAAAGATAGAAAGTATTGCTAACCATAACTGTTCTTACCGGGCCACCTACAATAACAGAGGATGGATCAGTATTAGCTGAGCCCATATAACAGGCAATAAAAATTCTGCAAATGCAGGCTAGGGTGAATGTACTAGGGATAACCGTGCTCTCTTCTTCAGAGCAAAGTCTGAACTTGCTACCAAAATTATTCATAATCCCAGTATCTCATCAAATAACAGAACCTTGGTTTTTAGAAATATTGATCATTTATCAGATAAAATTACTTCTGATAGGTCCTGCAAAACCAGATTTCTTCTATTTACATAACGATGGAAAAGTAACGGTCATCCAAATATTTCTGCAGATGTTATAGAATCTTAGTTTTAGAACTGAAAGGGACTTTAGATATCAAGTACAGATTTTTAAAATATACAAAAACTGAGACCCAGAGAAATTAAATGACTTTTCCAACATCACACATATAGTTAGTCTCAGAGAAAGAAGTCAGACACAGATACTCAGACTCTAAATCTACTTGCCTTTCCATTACACCAGACTGGATAGCTAAGTGGAGCAGTGGATAGAGTGCTAGACCTGGAGTGAGAAAGTCCTGAGTTCAAATCTTATTTCAGATACTTGCTACCAATGCAACCTTGGGCAAGGCACTTGTCCCCTCTCAGCCTCACTTTGCTTACTGGGATATAATAACAGCTCCCATCAAACTAGGTAATTGAGAGGATCAAATTATATAAGATATGTAAAGGTTTTTGTAAATGTTAAAATCCTAGTTATCACTATTTATAAGAGAAATAGATGGGACCTTACTGATAAATCTATAATTAATATGCCTCCTACATTTTGCGTATACGTATATTCACAAATACATAAAAACATAGACACCCATATGCTGTCCTCAGTGTTATATGTAAAGTCTTTGGAAGTAGGGGTAATTTCATTTGGGTCTCTCTTTTTCCAGAGACTACCATAGTGCTTGGCACATAGTACATACTTAATAAGAGCTGAATGACTGATTGTTATAATCCAATCTTCTCATTTTAATAAGAGAAAACTGAAGCCCATGAGTGATAAAGAATATGCTAAAATGGAAATCTAGTCTCCCCTATCTAGAATGTTCTATTTCTTCACTCTACTACCTGGCTTCCATGAAATGGGGTGGGATGGTGGGTGGGGGAAGACAAGTATTTATTAAACTGCCTTCTATCTGCTAGGAATGATGTGCTAAGCACTTTAAAATATAAACTCTGAAGACACAATTTAAATTCCACTTTCTTCAAGAGGTTTTAAGTGCCCATCCTTCCTATCCTCCCCATCCACCACTGTTAGGGTCTTCCTTCCCTCTGAGATTACCTCCCATCCTTTCCTATTTATTTAATTATTGTTCTTGCTGTTGTAGTTGTGTGTCCTTCATTCTTGAATAGGACCATGACATCAGGGAGGTGATGTCATGTCATGCAAATGAATTGCATTTAAGTGAGGGAGAGCTATGCCAAGTCACTGGCCTCACTTTCTCCTCTGTAGCTATCTAGGTCCAGTGGCAAGGTACATATCAGGACATATAGATCATGGATGCATTGGGAGACCTTGGCCTTTTTAAGCTAAGGTCTTTAACCTTTAAGGTCTCAGTTTGACTGGGACAGCACTCCTTCAGTGATTAAGGCTAGGTAGGAAAAGGCAGACAATGGCCTCTTTACTTAGTGAAAAAGAAATCAATCTGAAGCCTCAGGGCTTCTCAGAGCTATTTTAAAACCAAATCACTCTGGCTCTTTGTGATTGGCCAAAAATAGGTCCCAGTCCAAGCCTCACTTTCTCCTTGTTGAGTTTTGATGGCTCAGAATGAGTGTAAATAGCAATTGTTTCTGTTCTGGCCAAAAACTGATGGTATTCCTTCCCTGACTGATTCTTTTGGTGAAGGCAAACTAAGCCATCTTTTGCCTCCATTCTTACCTAGCCTTTAACTGCTGAATGGATATTGTCTCAGACAACCTCAGGCTTGGGGAAGACCAAAGTCTCCTACGACATACAGGACCATTTCCAGTCATCTTGATCTATATCTTGCCACTGAACCCAGATGACTCCAGAGAAGAAGACTGAGGCTGGTGACTTTGCACAGCTCTGTCACACTTAAATCCAATTCACTTACAAGTCAAGACATCACCTCTGGGAAGTCCTTGGTTCTCTTATAGAATGAAAGGCTGACCAACGACAAATCTCCCATTTTATCACCGGTGACCTAAATCTGCTTTTCTGTCTACCAGTGAGTAACCTCTAAATAAAGTATTTAGTACTCAATACCTTTTTGTTTAGGAATTTTAAGCAAATTCACAGAAAACAATGCAAACTTTCAATTAGTTTTATTGACCTCTTCTTCTAAAAGTTCACCTAAAATTGGTTGTGCCATTCACCAGGCAGTACCTAAAACTCATAGTAGCGTAATATCACAGATTTAGAGCTGGAAGAGACATTAGAAGTCATCTAATCCACCCTTAAAAAGATTGTGACTTGTCCAAGATCACACAGACAGTAAGTGGAAGAATTGTGATTTTTGATTTCAAACCTAGCTATTTTCACTTAAGCAGACAAATGAATAAAACCTAATCCTCTCATTCAATGGCAAGAATTGAAGAGGGGCGGAAAGACAAGAGAGGACAGTACGTGCAAAAAAAGAAGATGGTGTGTGGATCATGAGGAGATACAAAGTCCTATGGAGGTTGAGCTACAATTAGCTCATTTTTCTTAAGTGTCTTATTTTGACCTTCACAATGATGTCAAAATATTTACTTGGAAAAAAAACCTCCATGATCTTAAAAATGGTAAGATTAGAATTCAACACAGAATAAAAGAAAAGGATGCCTCCAGGGCTGGCACTTTATGCCATTTTACAATACTTCTCTAATGTAATTTTGGATTTTACCATATTTCTTCAGCTCAAACTTTGTGACATACTACATATATGTGTGTATACATGCACACATACACATATTGAAAGTGAAGAGTTCTGTCTTTTCCTCTAAGAAATAACTCATTTGGCAAAGGAAGCAGAGACCTATGATGCAATGTGCAGGGACAGGGACATTCAGTAAAGAAAGTTGGGTTTTTTTTTAATTACTTCTCCAAAAAACATATTTTTAATGTCAAAAAATACTGCTCTCTGGGGCACTTTGGCATTTATTTTGTGATGTCAAGTCAGTCGGATCACTGTCATGGCTTAAAGCTTCCAGGAAACAGCAACACCCAGAGGGTGTCATTTTAAAACTTTGCCCAGGGCATAATAATACTTTGGTCCAGCTTTGGTCACATATATGAAAGAGCCCTCCAAAATGTGTCTGGAGTTCTGTTACATCCTGAGAGAAATGCTGATTCTAAGAGGCATAAAAATGCGAACATAAAGAATCTATAATTCTTTCATTTATTTAAAGAGAATCTTTAACTTTCAATTATACTTCTTAATCTAACTCCATTTACTCATTTTTTTAACACAGAATTACTTCTACCTTATTTCATTAATAAGATACATTCTATTAAATCCTCTTGTGAACCACATTTCATTTCTCCTCTCATCAGTAGTAACATCTTCAATCTCAAGCACAGAAAAAACAGGCACATCAACTATTTTCAAACTTATTTGGTGAGTTCTAAAAAAATTAACTCCAAATCCTTTTCGTTGCTCATAATCTAAATAGTCACATCGCTTTTTTTCGAGTGAGATTTTGTAAAAGGTCGTTTTATTTTGTCTTGTTTAAAAGCAAAAATCATACACATTTAATATTGTTCCCTCAGGCAGAGGAGGGAAACAAGATGTTGCTGTCTTCTTTTGACTTGTTTTTTGATCTCTCTTCTCCATGATGGTTGTTTTCAAAGAAAGTGATTGGTTATATTATGTTATATCATGATCTGGATTCTAATTACATTTTTTTCCTATTCCCTTAATCCCCATTTAAAATGTGCTTCACAATAATAATGATTTGTTACAATAAAAAGCCAAACAATCTTGCTTAATTAGCACCTTGCGGTAGCTGTCCATTATTGATGCCACAGCTTTCCTGGAATTTTTCCATGCAGGGTATTTCAGGTCCACAATTTAAAAACACAAAAATCCTGGATTTTTCTCTAGGTAGATACCTTTCTGACTGAGTAAAGGAATCTGTACTGCTCTTTAATCCGGTTGGCACTTTATAATTGTCTTGTGTCTTCTCAAGTGGCAGAATACAAAAGGGAATGAGAACTCTCTGCCAAGCGCTCAAGAGAATTACTCAAGGTTCTTTTGTAAAAGGCAACATACTATTCTAAGACTTCATCAACAAAGCTTGGCTAGTTGTATTGTGGTACCACGCATTTTCAGTGTTCTTCAGTCAAAGGTGACATACTCATTCACAGTCTTAATTTGCAACATTTATAAAATTTGTGAATACATTGTTAAAAAGTCTTTAAGAATAACTGATACCAAAAAAATCCTGTTTTTTAAAGACAAATATTTATAAAGTGATCTTTCCTCTAAACTGGTCAATTTTCAAATGATTTTACCTTTCAAAGTTTAAATAGTGATTATTCTTTTCTCATTTTACTTCTTTTCTATTTTGGGAGAAAGTTTGGGCAATTCAAGACAATTCATCTGCTTATTAATATTTCCAGATAACTCGGTGGTATCAGCGTTAAGTGAACTAACCAGACCACAGCACATGTGTCTCATCAGTTTTGTTGCAAATATCTTTATGGTCATCAGCACATAAACACCAGAGTAAGATCCATTATTCACTACTTCCCCTCTGGTTTCAAGGTGCATTTTATCATAGTTCCTTCATTTTTCTCCATCCAGCTTAGAGTCAACTAATGGCACAGTAGATAAGAGTTCTGGACCTGGAATCAGGAAGATTTGAATTCAAATCTATCCTCAGAAACGTGATAATTGTGTGACCCTGGGAAAGTTATTTAATCTTAGTTTCCTCAACTATAAAATGGGTGTAGTAATAGCACCTGCCTTGCAGGATTGTTATGAATATCAAACATGATTTTTGTAAAAAGTGCTTATTGTGGTGCTTATTTCCTTCCCTCTTATCCTAATTCCTGGCTGCCTTTGTTGCCCCTTCTCTCACTTTATAGGAGAACTTATTTCATGATTGAAGCCATGACTAAATTATGTACAGTCATCCTAAAGGAATAAAAATATGCTATTTGACACTGAATATCCTCTTTTCCTCTCTTTCCATTTATGTTCCAGAATAAGTGTTCTTTGTTAGACTTATCCAAATTTTGTTTTATTTTGGGACTGCTTTATAAAGAGAAATTCTTGGCTTAAAAGTCATCATAGTATGGTTTCATCTTCATGAGTGAGGATTTCTATATATAGTCTCTTCTCCCTTCCAATTCCTTAAGATGAGGTCACCAAATTTCCATATTAATGTGACTTCTAACTTATCAAGAAACTGAACTCCAAACTGGCTAATTATAGAAGTTACCAGGGAAGATGGAGGTGGTCATATGACAAGACGCAGCAGTCACATCCGAGGAAGGAACTGATTTCTACAAGAGAATTGTTCATACTGAAAAGTCCACAATTTGATCATTCTCATTCTTTTCTGGCTTCAGAGCTGTAAATATCATTGATAGTCTATCACAGGCATCTTCACTGGCACAAGGTCGACATGCAATATGAAGGCTCTTTCTGGAGGTTTTTAACATTGATTTCTACATTCTGGCTGACTCTATTAGTTAGAAGTGTCTGAGGGTTATTAGACCAACTTGAGAACTTTATCCCATGTATTTAATCACAAGAGAGATGCAATTTTTGGAAATTATGCGTGAGCTGGCTTTGAAGGGGAAAATGTTCTATCTGAAGAAGAATGATGCCCATCTAAATGAGTATTGTTTCCCATTTTATCCTCTTGACTTTATGCGAAGCACTTTATCAGGGTTATGTAAAGAGCTTTTATTTCTTTTCCATAGCTACAATAAATTTTACATGAATAAGAAGCCAGGCTCAGAACTCCAGGTTACATGGGAAGGCAAAATAACCAAAGTCTTGTTAGAGAAAGTACAGTAACTAAAAAACTCTGGTCCCCAACAAGTTTAACCTGTTTAACTATAATTTATTTGATACTGAATATTTCCCAATAATCCATGTGGTAATGGTTTATCATCTATTTCAAAGAAATGCTGTTATAGACTTTTACTCTTTCCTTAAACCTCTATTAACTTCTGAACCCTCTTTTGTAGGTACTGACAACCTTTTCTGGCTTCACTGAGAAGAGAAAAATCCCCCATATTGTTTTATTTCTTCAATCACTATATTACTGTTTAAAAATTTACAATGGTTCCCTGTTGAAAAAGTCTAAAACACAAGACTAATGTTTCAGATCCCTAGGAATTGTTCTTACTTTTCTTCCTCATCAAAAATAACAAACATTGTGGTAGGAGACTGCTAAACCCACAATTACCAAAACCAAATACATTCAACTGAGCAAGAAAGCCAGCCTGGCCTAGTTGTGTGTCCCTGGGCAAATAATTAGCCTCTTTGTGCCTCAGTTTCCTTATCTTTAAAATGAGAGAGGAGAATGATCATTTCTGATTCAAACAATATGCATGTTAGGGCAAGATCAAAAAAGGCTTCTTGAGAAATAAAAGCTACTTATAGTCATATGGAAAAAATGCTCTAAATCACTATTGATTGGAAAGATACAAATCAAAACAACTTTGAGGTACCACATCACACCTATCAGATTGGCTAACATGACAAAACAGGGAGATGATAAACGTTAGAGAAGATGTGGGAGAGTTGGAACACTAATTCATTGTTGGTGGAGCTGTGAACTGATCCAACCATTCTGGAGAGCAATTTGGAACTATGCCCAAAGGGCTATAAAAATGTGCAGGCCCTTTGACTCAGCAATACTGATTCTAGAGCTGTATCCCAAAGAGATCATAAAAATGGGAAAAGGTTCCACATGTACAAAAATATTTACAGCAGATTTTTTGTGGTGGCCAAGAACTGGAAATTGAGGGAATGCCCACCAACTGGGAAATGACTGAACAAGTTGTAGTATATGAATGTAATGGAATACTATTCTATAAGAAATGACAAACAGGCAGACTTCAGAAAAACCTGGAAAGATTTATGTGAACCAATTGATGCAGAGTGAAATGAACAGAACCAGGAGAACACTATATACAGTAACAGCCACAGGGTGCAAGGACTGTTTCTCATAGACTTAGTCCTTCACAGCAATTCAAGGACCTAAAACATTCCCAAAGAAATCTTGATGCAAAATGCCATCTACATCCAGAGAAAGAACTATGGAATTAGAATGCAGAGTGGAGAAGACTATTTTACCTTGTGTTGTGTTTTGTTTTGGTTTGGTTTTTCTCATGGTTTCCCCTATTCATTTTAATTCTTCTATGCAACATGACTAATGTGAAAATATGTTTAATAAGAATGTATGTGTAGAACCCATATAAGATTGCATGCCATCATGGTGAGGAAGAGAGAGAGAAAGGGTGAGAAAACTTAAAACTTAGGAAAGTGATTGTTGAAAACTGAAAACAAATAAATTTTCAAAAAAGACTTCATGGAGGGAGTAACATTTGTGCTGATTGTTGAAGATGGGTAGAAATAAGACAGAATATGCAACCAACTGAGGGGACTAGAAGGTTTAATCTGGAGAAGAGAAGACTTAGAGGGATGTGATTACTGTCTTCAACTATTTGAAGTGATATTGTTCGGAAGAGGGATTCCATTCATTCTGCTTTTCCCCCAAAGGGTAGAACTAGGTACAACTGCAGCAGTTGCAAAGACCATTTCTATGACTGTAAGGTTAGCCACAACTGAGTATTTTCAAAGAATGTGGCCTAGATTTTGAAAGCACTGACACATGAAAAGTCTAAAAATATTTTGAAGAATAACATTCTTACTAGAAATGGATAGCATCCCAAAATAGACATACCATTTTTCTGTATAAATTCTTGTGTTTATTTTTTTTAAAAGCTCAGCCTTATGACCTGATAATTATAACTCATATATCTTACATTTCAGTAGAATAAATTTCTCCAAGGGACCAATGTCATCTCCATGGCAGTTATCAATGTTCTAAACACACAATGGGGCCTGATGGATACTTGTTAGCTTGCTAAACACTACTTCTCAGGAAAAATGGAAATGAATATTAAATAGAATAAAATGTGAACTTTACTGATTGTAATTGTCATATATGTTATATGTATTAGTATGCATAGTTAATCTTATATAAATTTTTTCTAGCAACTTCTCTCCAGATATCTTTTTGTTGCTTTATTGTTGTTCTTCTTCCCTTTCAATATGTTACTTTCTGCAATTGCTGGATCAAAATATGCCCACTGGTGAATTCCAGTAACTTTCAGTCCAGACCCAATTTCATCTTACAATCTGAACATTTATAATGGGAAGGTGTTTCTTTCTCATATTCTGATATTTTATTGTTCTGTGAGCTCATCAGTGTGGGGCAGTCTTTCCCAAAATCCAATTAATCAGTGGAAAAGACCTAGTCAAGTCCTTACCACATGCCGAGCACCAGGCTAGCCCATAGGGAAACAAATTTTAAAAAGCAAAACAACCCCTGCTCTCAAGAAGATGGCATCTGGATAAGGTGAGAACACCCGAATGTATAAGTATATGTAAAGTGCATGTAGAGCAGATATAAGGTAACTGCGGGATAAGAGCAGATTCCAATAGCTTGAAGAAGGCAGTGTGAAGAATAGGATACTTGAACCAAGTCTTGAAGAAAACCAGGTATTCCAAGAGGCAGAAGTGAGAAGGCAAGTATATTCCAGGTATAAGGGACAGCTGATGAAAAGGCATGGAGTAGAAAACAGCATGAAAACAGCAAGATGGTCAGTTAGGCTATACCAAAGAGTGAGTGGAGGGGCTTAATGTGTAATGAGAATGGAAAGGCAGGGTGGGACTTGGTTCTGAAAAGCATTAAACATCCAAGAGAGGAAATGATTAGAAATCAACTAGCTGACAATCGAATATGAGTGGATATTCCATAAAAGTGTATATAGTGATTTTTAAAATTGTGTCATGGAGTCCATAAATCAAACAATGGCCTTTATCTTTAAAAATAAATTTGAATTTTCATTTAATCATTATGTGTTTTCTCATCATATAAACTAGATGTCCACAACAACATGAAACTTAAGCTTGCTGTCATAAAGCCTGCAGACGTAATCTTGACTTACAACTGTGTGCTGGTACTATAAAAGATAAAGTTCCCATAGGATTAAACCTTTCCACCTCTCAATAATTGGACATCTTGGACGTGATTTCAAAAGGAGAACATAATGATTCTTTACAGGGACAGATTCTTCCAACAGATAAAAACAGCATTAATATCATTTCACCTAATTGCTCTGATTCACACACAAGAAGACAAAAACCACATCCCTTCAGAAATAAAGTGAGTCATGCCAAACATGCAGGCTGATAGAAAGGGCTAATTATTATTTTTAAAGCAGCCTTCTATATTGGCAACACTGTGAGCATTTTGGTAGTGATTAAAACACGGTTGTGAAAAAACCCAAGACATACATTTTTATTCTATTATTTTGTCATCTGTTCTGTTAGCCTGACAATAAAGCATGTTTGATGGGCTAATTAGATGAGTTGAAATAAAAGTCTAAGTATGATCTTGAATAAAAATGTTCAAAAACCTCTGTAAGCTTCCAAAAAGCAAATCAAAATTCAGCCAAAATCCAGCCAGCTGAAAATAACCCAGTGTCAACTAGCCAATAGCTATTGCCAAATATCCATGATTCCAATTCTTGGTCTTTTAATAACACACTTTGGTCTGCTATTACTATAGAAACAAGCATTCATTAGTATTCTCCTAACCCTGAGAGGGAGAGCTAATGGAGGAATGATTATGGACTCCTATTTCATCTTGGATGTCTAGTTATTAGCAATAGATACATTTCCACAAATTGATGTCTTCATACAATAATACATTTCTGTGGTAGTTATAGCACCATTAACTTTTCACCTTGTATGTCACTTCATCCTCATCACAACAATTTTGGAGTCAAATGGCTGTATATTTTAGCCCTCTTAAAAGGATGGAGAAATTGAGGCAGAAGACACTTAAATAATATCTAAATTAATATCTTATTAGCAGGTCAGTACTAGAACCTAGATCAGACCTGACTCCTAGTCTTTCATTCTTTCCACTTGTTGATCTTATGTGAAAGGTGAAATATTATTGGTTTAGAAAACATCGTCACGATAAACATCAATGCTTAACTTTTGGTAAATATTTGTGTGTTCTACTCACCACTTCCCCATTGCTGATTAAGTTGTTGCCATTACTTTTTCCACTTCAGTTTCTCCATGAGTATCTGCCAGTCTGTTTTTCTAATCCAACTCCTACCCTGTTGCTGTTGGCAAAGACTCCAGTAACAATCTCTGTTCTCTCCTCCCTCTATGCCTAAGAATAGGACCTTGGGCGTTCCTCCTACCTTCCTATCAAAGAAATTATTGCTTTCCTGAAAGAGGTATCTTTATTTCATGTTCCATATGGAACAGTCTCTCTGACCTATCCTCCTTGAACCTTGGAAAAACCTAAATTGGCTGCAATATAGTTGTTTCCAAGCTAAGCTAGATGAAATGAGTGCCTACAGCCATACCTGTGGCACAAATGATGGGACAGGGATCAGATGCTCTGCTTTAGTCTGCAGCCTGCTCTAACTTCTACAGGATGTATACCATACACTGACTGTGAAAGTAATGACAAAATTTTTATGAATTTGATGATACTTTTAAATAAATTTGTATTTTATTCACCACATGTATACATATATATGTATAAAAAATTGTAATATGTATACATGTGAGACTGTTCAGTTTAGAGAAGCTATATTTGCTTTATTTTACTGAGCCATCTAATGAGACGAGCTCATTGCAATGATTCCCTTTTTCCTCCCTTTCCCTGAGCTTCCACAATCCACAAGTTGAGAACTACTGCTTTTGAAGATGAGAAAATAGTATATAGTGTTACAGCTTTCCTTTCTCATTAACTTCAGAGATGAAAGAAGTTCTAACAGATTGGGGGAAAGGGGTGGGAAAGGGAATGCTAAAAAAAAACTATGGGTATGAGCTCTTCTTCCTCTACCAGGTTTCAATAATTAACTTCTTCCTTGACTTAAATTTAATTCTAAGAGTTTATGTTTACTCCAGATAGACTTAGAGATCTTATATAAAACTATCTAATTTAATGGTTTGGATCAGGAGAAGGAAGAAGAGAATGAAAGAGAGAGAGAAGACAAGGCAAAGAGAGAGGAAAGAGAGAAATATGTCAAGAGTTGTAGTATGATTCAGGAGTGAGTACCCTCATAGGAAAAATAATCAGTTACACTTTTTACCATAAAGAAAAGACACCATGATTATCTATGTATTTATTTTTAAATTCTTTAATGCTAAATAAAACATTCCAATAAAAACAAAAATAACCTAGGATATTAAAAGGTTTTCATGAATTATTATGATTCAGCAAACTCTTATGAAAATCCTTTGAAAAAGCCCAATATAGAGAGTGCTAGACCTGGAGTCAGGAAAACCTGAGTTCATAATGGGCTCAGATATGCACTAGCTATATGATCCTAGGTAAGTCACTGAACTTCTATCTGAATCATTTTCCTCATCTATAAAAAGGTGATAATAATAGTACTTACCTCTAGGGCTTTTGTGAGGATAAAATAAGACAATATTTATGAAATGTTTTACAAACCTCAAAGCTCTACGTAAGTGCTAGTTATCATTAACAGTTTTATTATTGTAATCAAAATGTATTATTTAATGTCCAAAAGGAATTGTTACATAATTCTAAACAACTTGCTGTTCTAGTCTGTTTGATTTATAAAATTTTATGTGCACAGAATATCTATTATATAATGATTGCTGCACTGTACAATGCAGACTTGACATTGTTGCTAATAAGAGCAAGTAATAAATATTCTGTTTCTCTTTGCAGTTCGTAGGTACACACACACATACATACACACACATGCACATGCATGCACATACACATGCTTCTATTTTACTAAAAATACAAAAGTCAAAAAGGGAGGAAAGAGCAAGAGCACTATAAGCCATATTCAAATCAAATAGGAATATAGAAATATGCTTCCTGAAGTCTAACATTCAGTCAATATATTCAACAAATACCTTTCATTTCTTTTGAATCAGACATGTTTTTTAGGTTTAGTGAAGAAAATTCTACTATTTATTATTGTAAGAGCATGTCAGTATCTTCTATGATAAAGAATTCAGGAGTAAAGTACTAAACAAGAAGGAATTGCACTATTTCCAATTATGCTCTCCTTCCAGTGAGTTAGAAAGTATCTGAAAATGGGCTATTCCTTTTGTTCAATTTAAACATATTCATTACTTTGGATGTCACTGAAAAGTAGTGCTCTTTGTAGGGAAGACTATCTGCTCTGACTTTCTACCAACATAAGGGAAATCAGGAAATTGAAAATAAAGTTGATCACTTAACTTGAGTGTAATTCGTTGCCATCTCTTTCTTGTTATCACCTTTTTCTTCTAAAATAGAATACTTCAAACATACCCATAATTCTACGTGTTCTTATCTGTCTGTGCTATGGTCTATATTATTCCACCTGTAAAATAAGTTATACCAGGGCCAACTTCATTCTGTATTTTATATTTCAACTCAATTTATTTCTACTACTAGCTATTAGGCACCTATAATGTTCAAAGGACTAACTGCTCCCTCTAAAATTGCCAATTTTCTCTGAATTGTCAAATTTGATGGTCGTTTTTCAATCCTCATGCTTCTTGATTGATCTGAAGCATTTGACACTATTGTCTACCCTTTCCTTCTATTCTCTATTCTGAGTTTTTTTGACACTAAACTCTCCTGATTCACCTCCCACCTAACTATTTCTTCCCAATCTTCTTTGCTCATTCATTAACCAGATCATACATTCTAACTATAGGTGTACTCTGTCCCAAGTCCTCTGATCTTCTCTCTCAACTATTTCTCTTTGTCATCTCGTCAGTTCTCATGGGTTTAATGTATCATCTCTATATCAGTAATTCCCAGATCTATATATCCAAGCCCATTCTTTTCCCAAGCCTCAGTCCCTCATTACCAATTACCTATTGGCCATTTCAATCTGAACGTCTTAGAAAAATGTCTTTCAACATGTCTAAAACAGATTTTATTATTTTTCCCAAAACCTCCTCATAAGTATCCCTCTCTTTTATTCAAAATATTTCTCATTCACCATTTTCTATACAAAGCCTTGCCTGATCACCCCAACTGCTAGTGCCCTCTCTTTCTAACAAACTACCTTCTATTTATCTACATTATTTGTATATGTAAACAGGCATATAAATGTAAATACATATATTGTATATACATATATTATTCTCCTATATTTTCTCTCTAAATGTATTCTTACACACATACACATATAGGTTTTATATACACAAGT
Organism: Notamacropus eugenii; assembly: GCF_028372415.1. Lineage (NCBI taxonomy): Eukaryota > Metazoa > Chordata > Mammalia > Diprotodontia > Macropodidae > Notamacropus > Notamacropus eugenii. Next base: position 280,672,583 of record NC_092877.1, read on the forward strand.
AATGTCTTACCTCTATGATTATCTCATTATCCTCTCTACATCATATTTATCCTTAGTTGTTGCATCCTGTTTTCCCACATTAGATTGTGAACTCCTTGAGAAAAGGGACTGTTTCTGCTTTATTTTGTATCCTCTGTCCCTGCACAAAGCTGGTGACCAACAATACTTGTTCACTTTACTTTACTTACCTACATACAGTGTCTGTTTCTAGATGGTACTTTTCCAAAAACTGAAATAACCATAGTTGAAATACACCTGTATTTTCACTTATTCCTTAATTGGAAAAGTATATAGAAATGCTTATGACCTCTCAGCCCTTTAGAGTATTTAGTTGATTTGTCCCCTAGGTGTGGGTAGGTGTATTTCTCAATCTGTACTTCATGCCATCCCTAATTAAACTGCAAGAACTTTTCTCATATCTGACTCTCTGAAGAGACCTGGATGAACTTAAGGTTGAATTCCTAGTATATTCAAGGCAAATTTTTCTACATTCAAGTTGCTATAGCTTTTGCGTGGCTAGAGTGAATCTCTTTGATGAGGTAGGACTAAGAACTGCTGGAAATGATCATTTGTCATCTTGGGAATTTTTATTTATTTGTTTTTATGTTGATGACATTTGTTGTAGAGAAATGTAAGATTCCATAAAAGTCCAACTCTAAATTCTTAGTATAGTGTAAAGGCAACTTCAAAGCCTTCCAAACAATTCTAGCACAGCCTAGAGTCTTGTAATTTCTACTAAATTTGAAAGACTTAAGTACCATGCTGGAAGTAGAGTGTATCTATTACTTGAGAGTCAGCTTGAGTGAAAATAGAAAGGCTCATCAACATTAGTCTGGCCATGCAATGATGAATCTTTGGCTATGCAACTTATTTAGTTCCAGAGTAAGAGAGGTGATAAACCTACTAGAATCTCCCCAGATCACAGATTATCAAGAGTATTGTGTTTATTTCTAGACTCCACATTTTAGAAAGGTCATTGATAAGGTAGCTCACATTCAGAGGAAGATAGTCATAAAAGGCCTTAAGATCATAACAAGATTGAATGACAGAACTAGGGATGTTTAAGTCAGAGGACAAAAAATATGCAATGAGATGATGTGACAATGAATGTATGATAAGTTTCTTCAAGTATTCGAAGGTCCATTTAGTGTGCTATGACCAGGCCCTGCTACAAACTTCACAAAGAACTCATTGTTTTATATAAATATGGAATGAGGAAGCAGCCCAAGGGTGGTGGGCATAGTGAGAATTTAACTAAGTGGGAAGAGGAAAACAAGGCTGAATTATGGAAGCCCTGGGGGAAAAAAATCAAAAAATGGGGAAGAAGGAAGAAATCCAAAAACTATCCCTAATTCATATTGTTACTATTCAGTCATTTCAGTAGTGCTCGACTCTTTGTGACCTCATTTGGGTTTTCCTGGCAAAGATACTGGAGTGGTTTGCTATTTCCTTTTCCAGTTCATTTTACAGATGAGGAAACTGAGGCAAACAGATTTAAATATCTTGCCCAGGGTCACACAGCTAGTGTGTATAAGGTCAGATTTGAACGCAGGAACATGAGTCTTTCTGACTCCAGGCCCAAAGCTTTAACCATTGCACCACCTAACTGATTTTCTATTGCATATTCACCTTGTTCTGACAATTGCTAAGTAACCTCTGGGCTTATGCAGTATCTAACTTTGGGGGACAAATGTAATATGGAGGGTCATCGTTGTGCCTCTAATCTGGCAAGACTATTACTTTGCATTATTACCTTGCATGCTATTATTTCGACCTGGGACGAACTGCCCTTTTTGGAGGACAGAGAAAGACAAAGGAAGTCTGTCCATTGATACCAACTGTTACTGGATCCAGCTTTGTATTATGTGTCCTGAATTCCTGTATTTTATGATGATTCTCAGTAAAGGTTATATTAGCACCTTGGTATCAGAGTGCTCCTTTTAAGCCAAATACAAGCACTAGGGCCCCAAGGCTAACTTAGCCTGTTTTGTCAAAGAGGGATTTATTTTGTCTCATATGGCCCCTACAGGGTCTTTAGAGAACTAGGAGAAATGAGTAGATGCTACAGAGAAAACAGTTTTAGTTTAATGTCTATAGAACCATGAGGTGCTTCTATAGAGAACAAATATGTCTAGTTGACATTTGCTCGTTTCTATTACTTTCTCCCTTCCGAAAGAGATGGATCAATATCCTCTGAGACCATGCCTGACTCTCCATGAGTCTTGGCTTTGGGCATTACTTCTCTTCTGGCCACACTCCTGTTGCCACCCCCATTCCTGAAAGGATGGAGCTCTTGCCTAAGGTCTTCATTTCTTTTCTCCTTTACTCTCTCAATGTTCTCTTTCCCTGCTTCATTGTTTGAACCGTGGGTCAAAATTTAAGAAGCCACACATTATCACAAAAGCAGACTTGCTAGCTATGGGTAGAAAACAAATGTAGATCTACTTTAAACTTTGTCTCTCGAAAGCTTTATAGAGTTATTAGTAAAATAACATAGCTTCCTATTAGGGATTCCCTAACTATTGACTAGATGCTAGAAGTTCAGCCGGACTATAATTTCAGCTAACCACTGGAATCTCCCATTAGCACTCTTTTTTACATGCCAGTGTAAATTCAACATACAACTTTCATGGTTGACCACGGATTTTATATGAAAAGAAAGCAAAATCTGAATAAAAGAATAACCTAGAGTTGTAGGAATAAATCATAAATAGACACCAAATATTATGGGGAAGGGGAGCTGAAGAAAAAGAGACCACTGCCTCTGGTATGAGGGCTTGCCATGCCCTTTTCAAGGCTGCTCATCCATCTTTGGTGTCCATCTTCTTCCAGCTCACACCTGTGGCTTCAAGAAGCTGTAGCGTGTGCAGCAGCCACACACTGGTAAAACCATCTTGGCAGATAGGCAGAACCAGTATGAGAGTAAACAACAGACCTCAAAAATATTGATGAGTTAGTGGCATGTCTACCTCAAGCATGGGAAAACTTCTCTGTGGAATGGGCAGATGAGAAAATTTGTTCCAATAGCCATGAAAGCAGCTGAAGCAGATACTGTGGAGTGCTTAGAGTTTGGTCATTCACTGCATCTTGGACCATCATCAGTCATCTTTATTTTTGTCCTAGCATTGTACTTTGCTGACTCAAGAAGAGAAGGTAAGGCTGAAGACTCTGTGAAGCTCTACTTTGTTTAAATCCAATTCACATGCAAGTCAAGATATCACCGATGACATCCTCTTTAAGGAAAAAAAACAGTTCAGCCACTTTTATTAAAGAAATATTTCTTCATTATCAGAGGCTTAGCCACAGTCTACAACTTTATGATCACTACCATTGCCATCCTTTCCCTCCATCATTTTAGGTCCCAGAGGACAGTGGGCATACTGCTGCTACCAATGTTTCCATCGCATAGCTCCCCAGCTTCACTTCCCCATTCTCTCTTAGACCAGCTCAAAAGAACTAGCTGTGGTCTGGTGTAATAGTCCACCCCATCGAGACCAAAACATGTGACATTCAATCTCTTCTCAGACTAAGGAGGAGACTGAGTTCTGGACTACATAACTCAAACTCTTTAGCTATATCTCTCTACATAAATTCTCTTCGTAGTCTTCAAAGGATTCAACTATTTATTGTCTCTGTATAATAACTATATACTAACTCTGTACAATAACTTGCAAAAGAGTCAACCTCTCTCAATCTGGGTTTATGAATAGATGCAATATTATTTCAGATTGCCAGGACAACCACTGTTACATAAAGAAAAACTTTGTTACAATTAAGATGGCTAAAAATGGAATAGTATTAGAAGGTCCTAGATTCCTCTTTACTAGAGCTCTTTGAATAAATGCTAGAAAACCAATTCTTAGAGGGAGAAGTGTGCTTTTTGGGGTATAAGTTGGACAATGCATCTGAAATTACTTCCAATTATAAGATTCTGTGATCCCATGAACCTCCAAAAAGAAAAACACAAAATCATACTCGGTCCTTTGTATATTCCTTCTGAAGATGGGAATGTGGGAGTAGAGGGCATTAGGAACCACGGTATGATGAGTGAAAAGAACTTCCAGTGTGGAAACTTTCTCCACCAACACAGATCTCAACTTGTCTATGATTTAACAGACAAATCCAGGAATTTTATGGAGGAACATAAATATTAAGCAGCTTGTATCTGTGAGTCACACAGAAGGTGTGAGTTGAGCAGAAATTAAATACAGGTCTTAATGATTCAAAGACTAACACTCTGCATAAGGCAGCCATGATTTCTCTTTTCAATCATTTATAAACAATAATTTTTTATGAATTTTCTCTGAAAAAAGCTGCACCAACTAAGTACTCAAAAATCCAAGAGATGGTCGCATGGGACTATAGTTTTGTTTTGTTTTGTTTTTAATTGGCTAAAAATAGCTCAGTGTTGAGGAAAAATGCATCCAAAGGCTTGCAGATGACTCAGAAATCTCACACCTTTATATTCTAGATGCTTTCCAGAGTATATGCTTTTGGGCAAGACCCAGAAAAAAAAAGAAAGAAAGAAAGAAAGATTATATTTTAGTAAAGAGAAAATGAGGTTATTACCTTGAGCATCATGCCCCAATCAACTATCTGTGTACTGACAAACCTTTAAGGAGTTATAATAAAGGTCAGAAGTTGGATGAGCAGCCCATTGAGGTGGTCCATCTGCACATCTACCCTGGCCAGACAACAGACATGCTCAGTGAGCTGAGTATTAAAGAGATGTAAGACAAAGTGTTATGTGAAATGTAATCAGGGAAAATTTGTTACTAGCAGAGCATGGGGATAGGGGAGGATCAGGGAACATTTCTTGGGAAAGGAGGACATGTTAAATATAAGGAACAACCTCAGCTAAATCACAGAAGCAAAACAGCTCATGTGCACATTCGGGGACAGAGAGAAATCAGAGTTAACTTGTTGTACAGTATATACCACGTGAAGACTGAAAAATTAGATTTTTAGGCTGGGAGATCATCATTAACAAAGAAAGATGTTTGAGCTCTATTCAACAGCCCACAGGAGGTCACTGAAAATTCTGGAATAACAGAAAAACATAGCTAGGTTTATGCATAAAGATAATGAGTCGGTGCTTTTAAGGATGGTTTAAAGCAGGGAGATGGTAGAAGAAGGAAAACCTATTAGGAGACTATTGTTATACTCCAGGCATTGAACAGATAGAGGCAGAATATAGAGGAAGAAGACAGGCAGAAAAATATTGTGGGGGTAGATTCAATAGGACTTGATAACTGACTAAATTTAAGAGGTGAAAAGGAGAAAGAATGAAAGCGATGCTGAGTCCCTGTCTCAAGAGAGTTTCTGATACCAAATGAAATAGTGAAAATGAGGAGTTGAAGATTACAGAGAAAAACTCATGGGCTTTGTTTCGGACATGTTGAGACTGAGAAGTTATTAGGAGTAGAGTTGTCCCATTGACAGCTAGAGCTGTGGGACTGGAGCTGAGAAAAGAGGTCAAACCTGTGGACAGAGTTGGGAGCTACTGGGAGCAGTTATTGAATCTATGGGAGTGAAAACTACAAAAACATAAAATAGAGAAAGGAAAGCCAACCAAGTAAGATAAATCATCAGGAAGAGAATGAGTGAAGTTCACAGAAAAGCCTCGGTTAAAGAAATAAGAGAACCAAGAAGTCATTGAAAGTCACAGAGAAGCAGCATTGGGATAAAGAGAACCAGAGGAATGTGCTCTCTTTATACTGAACAGAGGAAGAGCATGAAGAAAGACTGGATGATCAGGTGTTGAATGCTACAGGCAGACACAGGTACCTGGGAACAGATTTTAAAACACACACATAGTTTATTTGGTAATTACTTTGGTCACTAGTTAACTTGGAGAAGGTAGTTTCAGTGGAGTAATGGGGGTAGAAGCCACACTGCAGGTATTTGAAGAAAGCGTAACTGGAAAACTACAGCTTTTAAATCTAGGATCCTACAAAGACCTTTGTGACACTTAACCATCATCATCATCACAGATCCTTCAGTGTAAGCACTCATCTACCTCTCTGTCATGTGTACTATGTAAATTAGAGGTCAAGGGTCCACCATTTTTATACTCAAAGTATCACTTTCTAATGACCTATGAAGATCAATAGGCTATGGGATCTCTATTACCTACTCTGCAACTGATCCCATTTATTGACCTAATAAAGCTATAGGAATTCTGTTATCTCAGTTAATTCTTTGAAATGAAATTTTAGAGTAAACACTATCACCTTCTTAGAAGCCTTTAGAGGGCTTTCATCTGCATGTCACCACTCTAACCTATTTTCTGTTAGAAACACAACAGAACTACCTCCATGTTTCTCTGTTCTTTTCTTTATATCCTCTAATGAACTAGTGTCATATTATGGTTTTGTTCACTGACTTCTCTAATATCAATATAGATATTTATATATTGACGTATAGCTCTAAAGATCTATATATCGCAATATGTACAGCTACATATCAATATTGTTATATAGGGATCAATTAAATAGGACAGACAGCTAGATAGATGGATAGACAGACAGACATTATTCTTGCCTCAAGGAATTCTGTTATCCTTGGGGATGTGGGTCTGGTCTAGAACCTTTATACCACCAAGCTATCTTTCAAGGATGTCTGCTTTGCTGTCCAAAGAAATCCGTCTCACTATCTTTTAACCTTGCAAGTGGACCCAAAGAATGAATGCTTCTTTTTTTTTTTTGATGTTTAACAATCACTGCCATACAATTGAGATTTTATCCCCCCCACACCTACCTCCCACTTACCCCCCTCCCTCCCCACGACTGCATACAATTCTGTATAGGTTCTACATATACTTTCCTATTGAGTACATTTTCACTGTAGTCATGCTATATGAATGCTTCTTAATCACAGGAGAGAATGAGGAGGTTGTTGTTAGCCAAGTGATTCCCAACTTCCAATCAATCATACTGTTCTCTTTGACTCATATATATCATGTTCTCTTAAACCTCATCATGTCACCTATTCTGTTCTGTTCTTAGTTCCAGCCTTATAAAAATAAATTGTCTTCACCTTGGGGTCTTTGGCATAAATCAAGACAAGCCCTTGACTTCTTTATTAGTAGGTTTGGTGCCCTATTAATAAACTGTTATTTTGCTCAGAGAGAATGTTCTTCAGTCTACATTTGTGGAATTTTACTCATAACACACTCGTATATGCAAAAACCTTTAGTGGTTCCACATTACCTATAGACATACATCATGACCACTCGTAAATGAGACTCCAACTTAAATCTCCATCCTTCTTTTATCATGGTACTCTTCTTAGTCATGCTTTACTCATCTTTCTGAGTTCAAATCTGTCTCAGACACTTACTAGCTATGTGGCTCTGGACAAGTCAGTTAACCCTGTTTTCCTTAGTTTTTTCATCTGTAAAATGAGCTGGAGAAGGAAACGGCAAACTACTCCAGCATCTTTGCCAAGAAAAATCCAAATAGGGTCACAAAGAGTTGAATATGACTGAAAAATGATTGAACAACCATAACTGTAGTTTTAAAAATGCTCATTCTTTCCCAGTCTCATACTACTCTGTGTCACCTCTGTGTCCTTTCACATATTACCACCTATGCCTTGGAAGAAGTCCTCCCCTGATCTCTACCTATCCACATTCTTCTTCTCTTTCAATGTTCCATGCACATGTGTTGCCAAGGCAGTATTCACAGCACTAACAGTGACTATGAATATGCCGGCATAGTTCTGAATCACAAAGTATAATAGACTTTCCATATAGAAGGCAGAAAAAAAAGTATTTATTCAGACACCAGAAAGCCAGATTCCAACACCAGAAAGTCAAATCTATCATAGTAACCAAGAAGTTAATACACATTAGCACTGCAGGGAACAAAACCATTCCCAAGCTTTCTCCTTCCTTCACCTTTCCCCCCTCCCCCACCGCACTGTCTGCTTGCCTATGTCCTCTCCATCCTCCACTCTAACTGCCCTCACCAACTTCCTCCCAGTTCTGCTCCACTCTTTCTGTTCCACACATTCAGCAAGATCCTCCCACCACATGTGACTTAGGTTTCCATGTGATTTAAGCAGGTCACATGAGCCTATTAATGAATAGGAAAGATTTTCCCATTTAAATTCCCATTATAACACATCAGTTCCCACTTTCCTTGATTCACCCTAAGCTAGAAATCACCTCTTATTGAATCTCTCAGAGTATTTTGTTTGCTCTATCTCACTTATTTAACCATAATTTTACTTACATTATAGCTATTGGTATAAATGCCTCATCCTTCTCCACATCCATCATTAAGAGCTATACCCAATGTTATAAAAATACAGATAGATAAATCTATATCACATACCTGTAGATCAATAAAGCTATCTATCCCTCTATCTATCTGTTTATCTATTCTAGGGCTGTTTCCCTTGAAAGAGGCATTCCTTTAGATTCAAATGAGCCAGATCTCTAGGAGTATAAAAAGCCCAGCTAATACAGAGTCAATGATCCAGAGATTTTATTGGGATTCTTTTTACCTTACAGTACACATTCCTGACTCAGTGTTACTGATTACTGTTATAAACAGAGTCCAAAGGGAATAACATTTTATTTTAACTCAATTAAGGAATTGCATCCTTTTTAATCTTATCAAAGTCAAATTTTTATTGCATTTTATGGTCCATGAGTGCTTCATTACTTTTTAACACTAACTGTGAATTACTGAACTGATCTGATTTAGGCCTAGCCCAGAATAAGCACATGTAGAAATACACATACAAATACAAATACACAAATATATCCACGTGTTTGTCCATACACACTTTGTTTCTGCTTTTTGGGGAAAAAGACTCTAATTTTGCTTTGTTTTTTATCTCTGTCTCCTCTGTGACCAACGCATTGTTCACAATACGCACTTATTTTAGTCTACTTACTGGACTATATGAGTCGTTTTTATTATTGTACTTTCAGCATATGCAATAGACCAAAAGGTGAAAACCATCTGAAAGCGAACAAAATCTTAGCATTAACGTTTTCTGGTGCTAAATGGTGCATTAGATGAAACAGAAGTCACAGAAGACTAAACATGCTCTTTAAAAATACTGGATTACCCACCTCTCCAAAATTAAATGGTAGAAGAGGCATGGATAAAACAGAAAGTGGGTTTTAGTATGATAAAGTCAATCTAACTACAGAGAGATGTTTATTTTAAACTTTATATGTCCAACATGGACTTCATTACCTCCTTCCCACCCCTCACCCCAAACACCTGTGATTTCCTAACCTTTCTTTTGTTCTAAACATCTGGGTGATACAATGGGTAGAATTTTGAACTTGAAGTTAGGAAGATAAATACAAATCATGACTCAGATACTAGTTCTGGGATCTTATCTATCGTCTTTAGTCAGCAACAATGATGATTAATTATAGTTTGTATTTTACGGTGTTGATGGTTTATAGAGTGCCTTCCTCAAAATAGGAAGTAGGTTTTACAAACAATATTATCACCATTTTTCTATGGTGAATAATGAACACATGAAAAATTGAGACTTGCCCAGAGTTACATTGATAATTTCTGAATCTAAATCTCCTGACTGCAAGTTTAGTGCTCCTTCTACTACCCCATACTGCCCTTAAATAACTTTATTATTCATTTAAACAATTCAACTAGCTTTTATTGAGTGCCTACTATGTGTAAGGCATTACACTTAATACTAGACGTAATCATTGCAATTTCTTTCCAAAATGTTAAGTTTGCAAAGTGCTTTGCACTTCAACCCCACAAAGTAGTTACTCTAGATACCCTTATCTCCATTTTACAAAAAAGGAAACTGAGGCAAAAAGAGATTAAGTGACTTGCCCAGGATCATAGAACTATTAAATATCTGAGGTCAGGTTTGAACTCAGCCCTTCCCGACTCCAGGCCCAGAGCTCTAGCTACTGTATCATTTGGCTGCCTCAAGTGTATCCTTAACCTCAGTTTCCTTTAGCTCTTTTAACTGTTGGATCCTGTTTTCTTCCATAATAATTCCTTATCTATTTTTAAAGAGTATTCACATATATTTCTCTTTTTTCCAATGCTAGTAATGAAATTCATAAACAAATTGGTTTAGCATGGCAGGTGAACTCCCTGAAGTTCTCTGAAGTTTAACAGGATCTAGGCATTTGTTGTACTTGAATTCCTTGTCAACTCTTATTATATTTTTCTCTACTCAATTTTCTTCCTGTTGCTTTCTTATATTTACCTGTTGTGAAAAAATGCCTCCTACTTTGGGCCATCCAGAGATCCTCTGAATGACTTACTATGCCTTTTCATCTATTGAGGTTTTGCATGCATGCATCTTATTGCCATATGGCTGACCACAGTTCTGATTTTCCCTGATGTGAGAGGGAACATGGCTACTCCATTCCTGGAGGGAAGATCATCTATATATTCAATCCGAGAATAGAGCTGCCACACGAAATCCAAAAGAGAATCTTTTTGCCCAGCCATTGGCCACCCTCTGTCTCCATCCATATGTCACTCTTTTTCAGTAAAATGGAAATCACATGAACTGTATACATAGATCAGAGCTCAAGTAACCATGTACTTAAGTACTCAAAAATGCAGTCCATCTCTTTTTTCACCTCAATGTTTTTTTTGCATGTTCCTGGTGACAGCAAAATAGAAGCCCTTGTAAAATTCTTTTCAAAAAGATTTAACTCTATTCTACAAAAGTTTATTAATCACCAGCTGTGTACAGCTAGACTCAGACGATAGAAAAATTAAAAAAGAAACAATCCCTACCCTGAAGGAATTTATATTTGACTTGGTGTATATAACATCTTCTAGCATGGAAGATTAGCACCTTTTCTGAGGGCACTAAAAGCTTCAGGGAAAATCAGTAAAGGCTTTATGTAAGAGTTAACAACTGGACTTTGCTTTATAGAAATCAGGGGGTCATAAGAGGAGAAATAAGCATTTACACTGTGCCTATTACATGCCAGGCACTGTGCTAAGCTCTTTTTTTTCTTTTTTACAAACACCTCATTTGATTCTCACATCTGCTCTGCAAGGTAGGTTCTATTATTCCCTATGAGGCAAACAGAGGTTAAGTGACTTGACCAAGGCCAAACAGCTAGTACATGTCAGATGCTAGATTTGAACTCAAGTCAGCAATCTCTCCACTTCACCACTGGAGGCAGAGTTGAGGACCCAGAACAGTCCAGGAATGTGCAAAGGCACAGACGGAATTTCATGTACAGAAAACTTCAACTTTGACCAGGCAGTTTAGAGGAAGCCTTTATTTGCTGAACTGATAAAAAATTTGGACCTGCCTATTTGTAAAAGGCAAAGAGCTAGGGAAATACTGCCCTACTTGAGAGTACCATTTAAGGCCATTTAAAACCCTGAAGACCAATAACTCTGACATGGATGAAGCAGCATAAGCTAGTCCTTCTTCAGATGACCTCCAGCTCATCTGGTTTCTTTACCCTTCAGAGTTATCATACCATGAGCTTACCAGTAATTATCTTCTATCAGTTCAATTGACAGTTGTCTTTATACTGATAGAATAAAACCTATCATTAGCTCATCAGAACTAACACAACACTTGTGTTCCTACATGTATACTTTTTATTGTGTTGCCACAATAAAATTTGAAATTCTATCAATTCTCTAAACTTGGGGAAATGTCAAATAGACTATTTCTGGATAGAAATATTTTGTTGTTGTTGTTGTTGAGTTGTTTCAATTGTGTCTGACTCTTCATGACCCCATTTGGGGTTTTCTGGACAAAGATGCTTGAATGGTTTGCCATTTCCTTCTTCAGCTCATTTTATAGATGAGGAACTAAGGCAATCAGTCCTTCTTGCCCTGAATCACACAGCTCATATGTGTCTGGTCAGCACTCTATCCACTGTGCCACATAGCAGCCAGAGGTGGGAAACCTGCAGCCCTGAGGACCTCTAGGTCCTCAACTGCAGTCCTTTGTCTGAACCCAAGTCAGCTTCAAATTTGGGTTTAATCAAAGGGTCACACTTGAGGATCTAGAGGGCTATACGTAGCCTCAAGGCCACAGGCTCCCCACCCCTGTATTATACCTACAAGTAAATAATGCCATGCAATATAATGTAATACATATATGTGCTTGGATTTTTATATACATATGTATAACATACAGATGATACTCATATTGGCTTCACTATACATTTGCGCAGAAATAGAACAAGGTATTAACATATACTTATGCAATATTGGTGAATAGTATATATGTAATTTCATATGTATCTCATATTTAGTTTTCTGTGAACTATTTTATCCACTTAGTAGAAGGTGAGCTCTTTGAGGGCAAGGATTGTCTCACTTTTACCTTTCTATCCCAGTGCCTAACACAGGATCTAGCGTACAGTATTCATTTAATAAATGTTTGCTGGATCATTGACCTCTAATGAACCTACTATCTCCAAAATCATCCTGTTTCACATTGAGATAGCTACAATTGGTAGAAAAAAATATTGGGTTTTTTTTTTTACATTGAACCAAAATCAGCCCCCATGAAAAGTACTACCTATTTTTCCTAGTTCCATCATCTATGATCATGCAGAACAACTGAAATGCCTCATCCATATTAATATTTCTCCAAGTACTTGAAAACAGTTACAACAGCTGTGATTTTCCCCAAAGCCTTCTTTCTTGAAACTAAGCATTCCCTTCTGTGATATGTTCTCTAGCTCCCGGCTCACCTTCTTCTGTTTCTTTGGCTATTTCAGAGTTTATAAATTTCCTTCGTAATATTCAATGTCCAGAAATGAATGTACTACTCAGCTGACCACAGCAGAATACAGTGGAAGTAACAACTTCCTTGTTCTGGACACTATGCTTTTCTTCATGTATCTTTAATTATATCAGTTGTTGATTTGTTTGCTTGCTTTGACTGCCATGTCACACTTTTGACTCATATCGACCTTACAATTCTCTAAAAAGCCCAGATCATTTTGACCTCAGTTGTTATCGAGCCTTTGCTCTCTCATCTTCAACATATAAAGTTTGTTTTTATCTTGAATCAAAATTTAGGACATAATAGTTATCACTACTAAATTTCTTTTAATTAGATTCAATTTGTTGTTCCAGCATGCTGATTGAGATTGTTTTTGTGGATGCTAATATAGAAAATTATAAAGTGCTTAAGTCAAAAACTCAACTATATTTTCACATAGTAGAGAAGATATGGTCAGGCAACTGTTCCAGTAGAAGACTAGAAGTTTTAGTTTGGCTGTAAGTTCAATGTGTGTCAACAGTGTAGCACAGATGCCAAAACCAGCTAATTTAGTTTTAATCTGCGTTAGTTGTATTAGAACAAAGGAGGCAATAGTTCAATGATATCCTAGACTATTTAGGCCATATTGGATTATTGGGTCCAGTTCTTGCTACCAAGGGAATTAAAGCAGCAAGTAGTAGTGGAAATTCAATGAAACACATTGACTGCATCTTATGACTCAATTCTGGATCTAACTCAGTTCCCTTTCTATCCAATTATGAATCTGGTCCAATTTTTGTCTTGTGAGAAAACTTTATTCAATTGTGCGAATTGTAAGAAAATACTTTTGTATTGCTTGAAAATATCTGTGCATGACTGAGAAGCTGGACCACCTCTGCCTGCTGCTTAGAGACCCTCTAGGTTATACTGACAAGAAACCCAGTCAGATCCAAAGGCTGCAAGGAGCTTTCTCACAATTATACATCTCAAGCAACCCAGACATCTAAACCCAGATCTAAAAAGTGGGCCTGACCTTGTCAATCAGTTATTGTTTCCACGTTCCCTTAATTGAATACAGACATTTAGGAGGGAGTAGGACATATTTTTTTGCGATTTCAGGAAACTGTACATATTTACTCCTGCCTCTCCCAGCTTGGAATCAACTCCAACTAGAAATCAAATGACCTAATTTTTTATCCTGCTTAATTGTTTTCTTTTCATTAATTGGTCTTGACTATTTTTAATTGCATTAGAAATGTGTTTGCCCCTGTATTCAGGATCCAGTGCCAAACTGAGAGGCCTGGTCCTGATTTATTATACAATTGACTTATATTGCTTAATAAATCAATATACTCAGAAACTCAAACTTTTGTTTCCGCAGGCATTTCATCTTTAACCCATCATACTACCCCATTAACAAATGAGCGGTTGACTAAACTGGTGAAGGAAACCTTGAACTACGATAACATAAAGATTGTTTTCAGGAAATGGAGATATTTAACCAGAAGAGAAATTTTAGAAACATATCTGAATATTTTAGAGAGCAATCAGATATCTGAAGACATGTGAAATATTTCACAATAGCCCCGGCAAACGACAAGTGCTTAATAGCTGTTTGTTGCTTGATTGTTTGGATGTTTTTTTAGATGATGGTTTCAGGGAATATAACTAAGACAAAAAGTGTAAAGTGACGTGACACAGATTCTGGCTCTTAAAGAGGAATTTCCTAACATTTAGAACAGTGCAAAAACGGAAATGGATACTTTGTGAGTAGTGAGGTTCCCACCATTGAAAGTTTATAGGAAAAACTTGGATAACTCTTTGTGGAGGATTATGCTTTTAGGCTCTAAGTAAATATCAGACAAGATGACTTTTCAGTTCTCCTCCTGCTCCAAGATCATGTAATTTGGTTCTGTAGCTGTATGGAAAGGAAAATGACATTGCTAGTCACAAAGATTTTGTTAGTTCAGGGGTTGATAGATCAACTCAATCTAGCCATAGGAAGTTGTCAGGAACTAGACTTAAGTCAAGGGATATAATTTTTAATTTATACATGTTCAGTGTTTTCTGCAACTTTCATTAGCATCAAAAGATGATTTATGGTATGTATGTATTCTAAAAAGAAGTTAAATGTGTTAGGTGACATTTTAAATATTAGTTGACAATATGTGAGCTGCTTGCCTCATGTGATCATAATTATGGAGCCAGATAATATAGTCTGGCTGAAACAATCCAACCCCCTCCTTTTCCAGATGAGGAACTCATTCAGAGAATGGTGAGGTCTTAATCAGTCTAACATCCCACAGGGGCTAAATAGCTGCCACTAAAACTCAGGGTTTCTTGACTCCAAACCTAGCACTATTTCCATTAAAGCATGATTGCATTTTTATCACATTGTCCATACTCTTATTAATAATTTTAATCTATTTAAAAAGTGTTTTAAGCTAGTAGTCATAAATTTTATTTGGTTGTTAATTCTGCAAAGTAATCCAGTGAATCTCATTGATTAATTTCCTCTGGCAAAAGTTATTGTTCATTAATTGCATTTGATTTCTGTTATAACCAGAAAATTTTAAAGGTTTACATTGAAATCATGACTATAGTAGGAAACATGTCTAACTTTGGAAGGGTGTTGACTAAAATATAGAACACCCTGCCATCTTCTAAAAAAATCCAACTGAAGAAGTGATGAAGTCCATTATCTTAGCTATTTGTTTCTTTTAGTTACATATAAAGACAATAAGTGAATTTTATGAAATATATTATTTAGCAAAATAAAAAAGCCTCAAAAAGCATCTGGAAAATTTAAAATTACTAGTTTTTAATGAGGAATATTTCCCACTCCATCTCCACCCAAAAATATATAACAGGACCTTTAGAAGCTTTCTTCAGACAAGTTAAATCTCATTCTTTTCTATTTCTTGTATGTGAATGGATTTTATGAAATTATCTTATAATCAGAAATAATTTGATTCTCATGTAGATGGAGAAAGAGGGACAGAGATAGAGAGAGAAAGAGATGAAAAGAGAGAGAGACACAGAGAGAGATTTAAGACTGATGAAAAAATGGCCCAGAAATTATAATTGCCAAAAGAAGCAAGAGGAAGATAAGGTCCTGCTTTATTGCTTTATGGTATATGTCTAATAAACAAACCCAAGAGTCCTAAAACAAATGAGGAGGAAAGTATTTTAGAAAATGTATAGAGGTAATGGCATCACCTTTTGTGCTCTGGATAGAAATGACAGGATTACCAACAAAGTATGAAAATACTTTTAATTTGAAATTGAATGTGTAGAGACATTGTATGATGCATCCAAGGAAGTAATGAAATTAACCTTTTGGCTGTTTATCAACTATAGTCTTGGCACAGACAAAGAAGGATGAATATTTGACTACTTGCTGCTACAGGTAAGGGCTTAAGTTTTTCCTGTGTTCTATATGATATGTGTAAATGTTTAGTTTAGCTTGTGGGTACCTTGATAAATCCATATAAGTCCCACACATCCAACATAGGATTCACAAACCAAATTCGACCCTCCAGATTCAGACATATAGACTAGCTGAAACTTTTAGTCAGAACTATAGGTAGTAATCTTGATACCTAGGAAATAGAATGGTGTATTTCAAACTAGATAAGATCTTAAAGGTCGTTGAATCTAATATCTTCATTTTCTAGATGAAGATACTGAGAATCAAGGAGGTAAGGGGTTTGCTCAAAGTCACACAGGAGACAAGTAGTGAACTAGAATTTGAACTCAGGTTCCACAATTACAAGTTCAGCACCGTGGACCTTTTGAACTTCATAAAACATAGTTTCAAATCAACATTATAATTCATGATAGATATTGAAATAATACAAATAATTAAGACAAATTTCATTTAGCAAAATAGGAGATCAAGGAACATCAGTAATATAGGGATAGAACCATGCAAGAATAGGGTAGATCAGGGAGACTAGCTGGATTTCTAGAACATTGCTGATGAGGAAGAGAAGGTTCAAGAATGAGGCAAAAGACTGGTGGGATACAGGAAAAGTCATTCTCCAAGCCTGGGGCTTCTCTTGGCTCCATTCCACTACTCAACTAGCAATGAACATGTAGCTGGAACAATTAAGGTCCTCTCAAGCCAACTGTGCAGAAAAGCAGGGGAAGACAGGATAAGAGGTCTTGACTCAAGCAAAGTAGTAAGTGAAGAAAAATGGACAGAGAAAAAATCACCTCCAGGTCACAAGCTCTCTTGAATAATTAGACACTAACTCTCCATCACATCATCAGTAAACTAGTTCTGGATCATTTACTGATTACCTATGGGGGCTCTTTATGGATTAAGCAAAGAGTGAATGGCAACTTGTCAGATACCTCATAGATGGGATTCTTGTCAGCTATGCATTGAAATTAATAGTCTTGGAAATGTTTGTGACTCTATAAGCATGTGAAAATGCAACAATAATGATCATTAGGCCCATAAAATATTTAATTTTGTATAAACTGAGTTGAATAAAACTGGTTTTGGACTACTTTTGTATTATTGTTTAAAATACCATTTTAAATTAGCTAATAGGTTATCCCCTCTTCAATACAATATCCTTGCAGTTTGTGCACATAGACTTTCTGATCAAGTAGCTAACCTGTATTTGTATGTGTGTGTGTGTGTGTGTGTGTGTGTGTATCTGACATAAGGTATGGGAGTTATAACTGAAAATGTTCACTTTTAAAACATAGTAAAAGTATAACCTTACTAAATATTGATGGAATGAATGACTATACTCTCTATCAATTATTCAATAAGTTTTAGAGTTTGAGATAACATTCTGTTCAGACATTAGATCCTATCTGTAAGCACTCTGGCAAATTCTATCAGATTGCACTTTTGAAAAACTGGTTTTAGGGCTTACCATTCTACTTTAAACTTTATGTCAGGATAAATTATGAGATTTTTCAAACTTGCTTCCCAAGCTACGTTAAAGACACATAAGATTAATTTATGGATGTAAGACAAAGGCACACTCAGGGTACTTGCCTAATTAAAATTTATTAATATCAAAGCAAAGGATACAGCAAGGACATGTTCACTTCTGTGACATAGGTACCCTAGGATCCAGTCTTTTTTCTTGTTTCTGAAATATACAACTCCCTCCAGCCCATCACCCTCTGTTACATCAAATAAACAAGTTACTCAGAAATGCTTTAGCACTACATCTGTGATTAAAATGAAGAGGAATATACAGTTATGTTGGTATTATTTTTTTGGTTCTTAGCGTTTACAACTTACAAAGTCACTTTGTGGTATTCCATGTGGTGTTCTCAATGAATTCTAGTTTGTTTTTTTTCTTTTGAAGTGTAATCTATGCATGACACCCATTCCCTTTCCTTTCCTACTTCCTTCTCTCCCCTTGCCACCCCAAGCAAATCTGAGCATTTGGCATCAAGATAATTACAGAGAAGCATTTTACAGGCCATTTTCCATGTTGATTAGCAACTCATGAAGTTTCCATGAAAGAAAATGGAAGCCCTGTGCTTAGATTGTTTTAGTCCAGAATTTTTTTGCATGCATTGCCTTCAAAGTAGTTCTATCCTGGTGACCTATTGACATTCAACTTATTCCTAATATCAAAGATTAATTGGGTTGGAAAGGAACTCAAAAGGCTATTCAATTTCTAACAATGGAAAACATGGTCACTTTGACCATAGTCCTATAAGATGAACTTGTCTACCAAGTTTTACTTTATAAATAAATTCAATAAACATTTAACACCTACAATGTTCAAGATTAGGTATTCTATGCTGGGAAACCAAATACAAAACAAAATATTCCCCAGCATCAAAGAGTTTGCATTATTCATTCTAACTTTAAAATTTTACTTGAAGGATATAGAAAATAATAGCGTTACTTTGCTAGCCCAATGGGCAATCATGAAAGCTGGCCAAAATAGGAGGTACTCTAATTCAGCAAAAGTTTTATGCTCAGTATAGTTTTTGATTAACTTAACAGTTCTTATCTTGTTAAGGTGTCACTTTTTTTAAATGGGTGGAGATGCATTGATTGAATTATTCAATTAAGCTCCATCCTTACATAAGTGTATATAAAATAAATATAATTCAGTTTTGTGGGAAAGAGGGGGAAGGCATTAATTGTTGGGAGAATCAGAAGAGATCTCATGTATCAGATATCTCTTGAGCTGAGATTTGAAGGAAATTAGGAATTGTTAAGAAGTGGAGGTGACAAGAAGCATTCTCCTCTGAGTTTGGGGGATATGCAGCATAAGATATGCATGGCTTCAATGAGTTTTTTGAAAATGAAATAAATGATGACCTTACAAACTTTGAATATGGATATCCACAGAAAGTAATGTGGAAAGCATCTTTACCAATTACTGATCTGAAAGAGCCAGGATCAATGTCAGTGTTCCCTACTGGATATTTGTGAATATTTTTAGGGTTACAGTAGCATCTTAAGTCATTTCATCAGAAATCCTCTGAACAGGATGCAATATATAGGTTTCACTATCATAGAAGGCTATGGATATAGAAAGGAAAAATCTTTTTTAATAGGAACAGATCAGATAGGACAACAGAATAGCATTACACATGGAACAAAGTCCCTCTTGGCATTGCCACACAAATCAACATTAGGAATTGATATTGTATTATCGGTGGAAATGGGATCAAATACGATATATTACTGTCTGTTTTGCCAATGCAGTCTAAAAGACCATGGAACCTTTCTACATGCCTTAAAACTGTAGATGGAGTCTCCCCCATTAGAATGGAGACTCCTTGATATGAGAGTCTCTTCCTTTGTATTTGTATCCCCAGCACTTAGATTTTAAAAGAATATGTGGGACCTGATCCAAATGATGCTGATTAATGGAGTGATGAAAACCCTGAAGGATTTTTCTGGGTTCAGTACACTGCACTGAAGCCTGCTTTCAATAACTCCACAAGTTAATAAAAATAACACACATTTACATAGGACTCTAAAATTTATGGTGTGTTTCCCCTCAAGGCAAGCCTGTAAGGTAAGCGATGTAAGCATCACTGTTCCCATTTTTTTGATGAAGAAACTGCAGCTCGTTGAGATGAAGTGGTTTGCTCAAAGTCACCCAGCTAGTGTCAGAGCTGACGTCCTGGACTCTAAATCCAGTGCTTTTTCTACCACACCACACTCTTCATTAAATGCTGTAGTTTTTATTGACCTAGTCTTAAAGAATACATTTGCACTCCACACATTGTAAAGAGTATAGCACTTCTTGCTCCAAATCTTTCTATTTTACTTGCTTTAAGAGAGAAGGAAATTTTCTCTACAAGAGAATTTGGAATTCAGAACTCCTGTGGTCTTATGCCTGGCATTTTCTCTGCACCACCATTCCTCTCTCCCACAGGGATTTCCTTCTGTTACCTTGCTAAGAATATAGTAACCTATAGACATGACCATTACATTCTCCTCCTTCTTCTGCAACCAAGTTAGTCTAATTCCTCCTAAGAGAGAAGCATCCCTCATTTCAAAATCCACCAGTACAAGATACTATTTGTCTTCTCAAAACCTTAACTCAAGATGCGAGGGAGAATGGCAAAAATTAATCACTTGAAATTTTATATGCCAAGAGGTTGACTCAGATTTCTGACACCTAAACAGCACCATTATGAATCGCCTTATAAATGTTAAATAATAAAGAATAGTCTATTTTTAAAATATGAGAGCTAATCAAAGTTTAATATTAAAGCCAAAGCAGATGTACACATTTTCAAGAGTAGTCACTATGTTAAATAATACCCCAAAAGTGATAACAACTTTTCAGGATAATTAATGGTTGTGTATCCTAGAGGAATTTTTTTAAATGATTACCTATTTTACCTAAAAAAGTGTCAAAGTAGTGTTACAGATTTCATAAGGGAAGCTCAGAACATGCTTATTTACACCCCTGACTTGCATGGAAGCTAGAAATACATCATTAGAAATAGTGTTTATCCAGGAAGGAAGGAAAAATTGGTCATCAGATTCTTCATTCTTTGCAAGCCCTATTTATGTCCACTTTGTAACTATGAATAATGATATGTAATTGCAGATTTGAAATATCTGTCTAATTGAGAAATAAATAGCTTCTTGGCATTTTTTTCCTTTTCTGTGCAAGGTGCTTGGGAAGGCCTGGTATTCATAAATGCATGAAAAGAATAATGCAGTCTTTCCACCTTGGCCTAAAAATAAATTATCCTATTTAAAATTTGATTTTGCTTTGCTTTAGAGTTAAAGGTTAAGATGGTGGAGATTTTACTTGGCCTCCTACTCTTTAGGTAACAAGGGTTCCAAGAATATTGATAATGTTTTTCTTTGTTATAGGCAGGGCAATCAGGTGATGGGATAGAGGATGGTATCCAGAAATAATTATGACATAAAAAAAGCAACAGTAAAACTTTTAAACATGATAATGTATGACACAATGTCAAGATGATTTCTAATGGAATTCAAATAATTGATTCATTTCCTCTTCCTTTGCCAGAGAGCATTTATTAGCATAGGCTCAAATTAAAGCAGAGAAATCCAAAGGAAAGCTTGATATGTAAGCAAAAGGCAGCAAATTTTCCATGTAAGATTAAAGTTTTATCTTTGTCAGGCTTAGGAATCTATTGTCTTTTTAATTGAAGATTATTTCAAAGGCTGTCTAATGAATACAAAATCAATCCACTTTTTTCTATGATGAGTGATATATATTCATTTTTGAAATAGAACCTGGGCCATTTTCTCTTTTCATTTCAAGGACGTTTTAGACATCTGTACAATTCAGTCTTTTAATATAATTTCATGCTAGTAAAGTACAAAGGATTGCCTGTGTCAATAACAGACTGTTCAGGCGCAAAGACAAAACTTTAATAAGCCACTGATGATATATCTTATTTTTTAAAGACAAAACTAATGTGTGTTTAATATGCTAGCCCTTTCCTTTAACTGATTCACTGTAACCCTTTTCTTCAGTGAGTTCCATGAGAAATATTGTCTTTTTTGTCATTAAAACATCTTCCTTTCAGACATTCATATTCAACTGATCATCCATGAGAAGTCATCAGTGTTTAGCAGTGCTTTCTGGGAAAAAAAAATTATCCTGGTCTGATTTGTCTGCTAAGCAATAGTGCATATTTTATTGTTTTTCAAGTGGAAAAATCTAAGAAAGAGATGACCATATTGGCAGGTTTACTTTGCTCTGTAAATCTAGGTAATTAAACACTAATTGGTCATCGTAGTGACAAGACATAAAGTCTTGATAGTCTTCTTGGCAAGGCTAGAAGATGTAGAATTCTGCAATGTCAGTTCCTCTGACTGGAACTCATCATCCTAGGATTTCACTAGAGCTTTTGAAGAATTTCAAGTGACTTTCCATTTGAAAAAGGAATCAAGTTCTTTTTCACTACACTTCTCTATAAACTTGTTTAAAAAAATAGGAGCATAAAGTGAGGGATAAATGACTAGCCCATTGGAAAGGTACTGAATTAAAAAAAAAATTTGCTATTTATATCTATATATTTAATTCATGAATTCAACAATTCAGTTCAATAAGTTATATTAAAGATCTAATATGAACAAGACACTAAAGGATATACAAAGATAAATAATGCAGAGTTTCCATAGTCAAGACCTTAAATGAAGGAGATAGGAACAAGACAAGTGTATATATGTCTATACAATGATAAAGTATAATGTCATATTTTAAGGTAGGCTATGATAAATAAGGCAAAAGAAGTACAAATAATTTGTTCTGGAGTTTCAAAGAAACCAGATATTACTTTTGGTTGTGTGAATCATAATAAAGGCTATGATACTTAAATTGAACCTTTTAACAACAACATTTATATTGTGCTTTTGCAAAGTGCTTTACAAAATTCTAATTTTATCCTCATAAGTACCATGAGGAGTGGGTGCTATTGCTACACCCATTTTACAGCGAAAAAAAATGAGGCAAAGGTTAAGTGACTTGTCCCACAATCTCACAGCTAGTAACTGTCTGAGGCTGTATTTGAACTCAGTTAGTCCTTGAAAAATAAGTAAAATCTGAACTGTGTTCTGGCTGGAGGGAATTGAGCAAAAACTTGGAAACAAAAAGGCAGAGGACATCTTAGAACAATAAGTAAAACCTTGATCACAGAATGTTAAAATTGAAAGGACTTTGGAGACCCAGATTCACAGGGGGCTGGAATACATGAAAGAATAATGATAACAATTCCTTATATTTATATATCATTTTATAGCTCTTATCTCATTTGAGTTTCCCAGTAACCGTGTGATATAGATAAGGCAGGTATTATTATGCCCAATTTACAGATAAGAAAAATGGGGATGAGGTGGGGTTAACTGATGTGTCTAATATAAAATAGCTAGGAAGTGGAGGAGGCAAAGACTTAAATGTTTTCTAGTGCTTTTTCCACTAAACTATATTGTTTCTCACAGGAGCAGTAAAAGATACATGCCATATTTTGGAGGATCTTGAAGACAAATTTTTTACTCCTTAATTGGCTTATTATTCATCCTCCTTTCCTGACCCCTAATACTAAACCAGGAAAACCTTCTCACTGACAGTTCCAGACTGTCCTTCTTCTATCATTCAGAATCCTTTGAATCATTTGAAGTTACCATCTCTCTCTATTAAAACCTGGTTCAAACACTGTTGCTAGCTTCCCTTTTTTAGCTCCCTTTTCTGTGTTATCTTGCTCCTTTAAAATGTAAACTCCTTGGCAGATGCGGTCTTACTTGCTTATATTCATTTCAACAACCCACAGAAAGGTCATACTTTTAATTTCATCATCGCCTATAACTGTGGTTATGATCCTGAAATTTAAAATCCCACCGTGATCTCCTATCTTTCCATCTCATCCATCTTCTGCCTCACTACTCATAAATTTATCCTCACTATACTCCAGACTCTCACACCTTCCCTACCCTCCATTACCCCTGCTCTGGCTTCACAATTTTCGCTTTACCATCCTGACATAGTAGTTAACTTGTCCAACTACATATTGTACTCTACTCTAAAATGTTCCCCACCATAAGCTTTCTCTCTTTCTACTTCCTTGCTGCTGAACTCCATTGGAGAAAATTATCCAACAATACCAACGAGATCAGCTGCAAATCTTTTCTTTCTTCCCTAATTGACTTATGACATATTTCCCACAGTAACTGTTCCAGTTTTCCTCTTCTCTCCTCTATCTCGTCTTCTCCCTCCTCATACTGAACTTGCATTTTGGAAGACAGGTTCAAATTTGGTTTCCACTACTTAAAACTGTTTATATCATCCCATATTCTTTACTTCTCAGTTCCAGTCTCCAAAAAAAAGAGGTGATCGCTCTTAATTCCATTTCCCCTATCTCCTCCAGGAGCTGCCCATTCAATCATTATCTGTCTCATCTTCAGTTTTTCCATAACTATAAACTTCACAACAGCCTATATACATGTTCAGATCTCCCCATACTTAAAAAAAAAATACCTGCTTACCCCTAAACTACAGTACCATTTCTATTTTCCTTTGCACAACCAGTCACATATAGTTCCTACTTCCTGAACTCCCAATCATTTTTCAACTTCTTTCATTCTGGTTTCTAACCCCATCATTTACTTTAAACAGATGTTTTTTTTTTTCTTAAATGCATATGTCAATGTCCTTTTATCAGTTTTTAATGCTCTTTGAGGTATCTCAGCTATCAACCATTGGCCTACTGGTACTTACTTATACCTTGGCTTTAAGAATACTGCTCCCCTCTTTTTCTTCCACCTATCTGACCACTTACCAGTCTCCTTTGTTAAAATACCTTCTGTCTCCCACCAATTAAATGTCAGTGTACCACAAGACTGTACTGGACGTTTTTCTATTTTTCTCTCTATTCTCTGCAAGGGAGTAAGATAACTGTGGTATAATGAATAGAATTCTATATTTGGAGTCTGAAAGACCTGCATTCAAATCCTACCTCAGATACTTCCTAGCAAGTAACTTAATCTCTTTAAATCTCAGTTTCTGTATGGACTGTATGACCTCTAAAGTCCCTTCTAGCTTGAAATCTACGATCCAAACACCAAAATGACTTTCCTAAAACAAAGTTATGGTCATGTCACTCCCATATTCAATTAGTGGTTCCTTATTACCTTCAGAATCAAATGTAAACCTGTTTGTCATTTAAAGCCCTCCACCACCTGTCTCATCTGACCTTAATGGACTCAGTATGCATTACTCTCCTCCCTGCACTCTATGACTGTGTCAAACCAAATCAACCACTCTAAACAATGGCATGGCTTCTCAAGGGAACGCTGTGTATTAGGAAACTCATTTCTTTTTTTCTGTCCTCTCAGCTCTATTTGTTCCTGTTTCATTTAAAGCCCAAGCTCAAAGGTATATGTCATCTCCTGCCTTTCTGCTTTTACAATGTGTAGCTTTCATTCCTGCAATGAATTCCCTCATCATCTTTGCCTCTTAGGATCTGTAGCTTCCATCAAGGCTCATTTACGGAATAAGGAAATAAGGAATAAGGAAACTTTCCCTCATCTTGCCCAGTTGTTGGTGTCTTCCTCCCAAAATTATACTGTACCTATTTCATATCTATTGAAAACTCATTGTTCTTTGTTCTGTGCTATCTTGTCTCATTACAAGTTTGTTTCTTAAGGGAAAACTTAAACTCAGGGTTGTGCTGAAAGCAAATCATATTGGTTTCTGAGCTAAATGTTAAATTTTCAGTATGAGCATTTACACCTCAGAAATTGGCAACTACTACCAACTGGGATTTAATTGATTGTTTTGTTAATAATTTAGACTTCAGAAAGTAATGGAATAAATGTTAATAAGGCATACAAAACTTAAAAATGTGTTGTATGCATACATTTTTCAGATGGTTGTTAAATGTTTACCAGCACACTCCTGGGTACACACCTGAATATCAGCCCCTTGCAAAAAAGTTGTCAGCTGTCCTTAAAGCCTCAAAGGGAAAATATAAACTCCTAAATATGGTTTTTATACTCCTCACAATCTGACCCTACTCTGTCTCTACAGACTTATTTGATACTGTTCTATAGTCTAGTCAAAGTGGACCACTAGTGGATCCCAAGACCTGGCACTAGTTTTTGTTCAGGGTGCCTCTCAATGGTGGAATGTTTTCTCTCCTCACCCATTTGTCTCTCAGACTCCATCTTTTTTCAAGTCTCTCCTCCAGTGTTTTCTGCTCCAAGGTTTTAGAGCTTATCTTCACCTTGTAGTCTTTTGTTGTGATTGTGTCACAGCATTCTCCTAAGTCCCTGTTGCCCCACTAATGAGGACTGTGTTCAGAGGTTGATGCTATTTTATTACTGTCATTAAGGCAATAACATGCCTTGTTATTGAGGCATGAAATTCTCTTAAAAAGGTTAATTCTTTGATAAGGTATAAAGTCATCTCACCTAGTATATGTGTTACCTCTTTGACACTACATTGAGACATGGATGTTTGATTGACTGATTGATGGTCACACCTTTCATATACCCTTGAGCTTGGGCTTTAAATGGAACCAGAAGAAATAGAGTTGAAAGACTGGAAAAAGAGAAACCAGTTCCCTGATACACAGTACTGCCTCAAGTTGTTATGCCATTTCTTAGAGTGGCTGTGTAGGCATCTCTCCAAGGAACTATTACATCCAGCTGGCTTCTCTCTGTCTGACCTCCTACGTCTAGTTCCCATCCTGTCTCTTTTTGTGCTCTCCTTTAAAGACAAAGCCAAAATCTTTCTCAGTTGTAGGAATTAGTCTGAAGTCATCAACAATTATCAATAAGGTGTCAAGAGGGTAAAGAGAACAAGACAGTAACACACTCTATCCAGGAGTTAACCTTGTCAAGGAAATTACAGATCTTATTAAGAAAGAAATCATCAATTCTGGAACAGAATGTACATTAGTGAGGCAGTAAGGATGTTTTTCATAAGAGAGACAGGATGCCATCAGTGCCAGCAGAAAGTCCTCATCCGTTTATCAACAGAACTCAGAACTATCACCAGGAATAGCCTCTATATTCTTTGCCTGAATAAAAAATGTTCAGTACTTTTATATTATATATGGGTGCTTCTGTACAGCCTGGTTTGAAGCAAAAGCAAACAAACAAACTCTGAATGATTTTTGATTAATCTTTCAATATCATCAGCTTTGTAACACTTCTCCAATATGACCCCTTTTCCCTTTGACACTGCCACCACTCTAGGGCAAACCCTCATCACCTACACTTGAATTACTCCAAAAACCTGCTGGTGGATCTACCTACCTCAAGTCTCTCCCCACTCCAATTAATTTTCCATTCAACCACCAAAGTGATTTCCTAATGCACAGATCCAAACATGTCACTAATGCTCCCTACTCAAACTTCAGTGGCTCCCTATTGTCTTCAGGATCAAATATAAAATCTTCTGTTTGGCATTCAAAGCCCTTCATAACCTCTCCTTCCTCCTTTCCAAGCTCCTTATACCTTACTCCCTGCCATGTCCTCTTCAAATCAGTGACATTGGCCTCTTTGCTGTTCCAAGAATAAGACCCTCCACCTCTCAGCTCTAGCATTTTCTCTGGCTGTCTTCAATGCTTGTAACGCTTTCAGTCTCATCCCTACCTACTGGTTTTCATGGATTCCTTTAAATCCCAAATTAAATCCTATCTTCTGTAGGAAGACTGTCCTAATCCCTCTTAATTCTAGTGCCTTCTCTCCTTTCTTATCATGCATATAGCTCATTTGTACATAATTATTTGCTTATTGTCTCCCCTCCTTAGATCATGAGCTCCTTGAGGGCAGGGATTGTTTTTTGCCTCTTTTTTGTATCTTCAGCCCTTATGATAGTACCTGGCACATAGTAAATGTTTATTGACTGACAAATGTGGCTCATGGACTTCACTAGGCTGCATAAGAGTTCATGACAAAAAGGCTACAAAGTTCTGTTTTAGAGGACTGTATTCTCTGGTTTTTTGGCATGTACGCAGTTCATTTCTACATATGTGTTTGCTTATTGTTTTCCCCCATTAGGTTATGGGCTTCTTAAGGGCAGAGATTGTTTTTTGCCTCTTTTTGTATCCTGAAATGGTAGCAAAAGGAAGCAATAATGAGTATTGAAGTGTACCTGAATCAGCAGGCAAGATTTTGGACAGACACATGAACCTAGCAAAGAATTCCTGGACCAAACATTACTGGACCTGGGAAAAAACAAGGGGTCAGTGCATGAGTCCTATGAACAGTGAAATTCCAGTGAAGTTGGGGTTGATGCTTGATTAATCCTGAGCACTTTTTCTTTTATTAAAAAAGGGAAAATGTCCACCCTAGGGGTATAAAGCCAGGTTAGTACAGGATGATAACCATAAATCTGAGATAGCTCCCTAGCAAGTGCGATTCATTGGAGAAGTAAATTACTTGATTTTAGCAACCCCAGAGCTTCAGTTGTGTTCTACTGACTACTTATCTGTGTTCATATTTTATACCCCAAAAGAATGTAATCTCCTTTGAGCAGGGATTGTTTTATTTTTGTCACTGTACCCTAAGCCCCTATCACAGTGCCTGGAACATAACAGGCACTTAGTAAGTATTTAGTGAGTTGAATTAGATGGAATTAATCCTTCCAGAGATAGCTAGCTTGTCATCTTTTCTAGTTTTTACAACTTTTGCTTTTCAGTCAATTTTCAAACACTACATCTTTCTTGACAATTTTCAAATGAACACTGGTGAAACAATCAATGACTAATGAAGGTCAGTTATCCCAATCACCTTGCAACTCTTGCTCTTAATCACTTAGATGCAAATCAAATGATTTTCAGGAATGTTAGTGACACTCTGTCAAAACCTAATTGACTGTAAACACTGACAGAGCTTATCTCACTTTTTGTCCCCCTGTTTAATTACTTTTCTTTGACACCTTAGACTTTGTTGAGATTCTTCACTGCTGTCATGTAAATATATGCTCTCCCTTTCAGATCCAGAAGCTTAAAATGGAAGGTTTTTGTATTTTCTCTTTTATTTCTGAACTTGCAACTGATGAGCTGAACCCAGCCAGCAACACATTATAAAAAATTGTTTGGAAACTAGAATTAAAGTTAAATTTATAATAATGAGGGAGATTATCTTAGAGGCCTGCCATTAGCTCCATTATGAAATGTCCCCCTTGGTTCAGTAAAGCATGTGAATTTTTCCCCACATTGGATTATTTGTTATTAGACACAGTTGGTTTAGTGTGTTTACATCTCTCTAAATCTATTTCTATGGCATCCATCAATATGCTGTGTAAGTCCTCTAAAAAATACATTGACTAAAAATTGGACATGTAGATAAAGGGGGAAATACCTTATCTTACTTCTCCATTAATTATATTAATGTCATAGGAAATAGAGGTGAGAAAGCATTCTAGCTTTGGTTCTCCAAGTTCCAGCTAAGGTTCCTCTTTTCTAACTTGACCTTCTGGATAGAAATACCATGTCATTTATAATAGAGACATAAATAAGATGAAGGTAAAAATGTTGACATGCTGTCATAAAAAAAAGGTGTACACTTCTATAGGCTTCAGTCATGGTTATAGGTCAGGGACATGAAACGTGTTAAATCAATTCTTAAAGAATAAACCTGTAGTGCTGTGGCTACTCCAGAGCATTTATAATTTCAAGAAGAGTTTAGATAAATGTATGAATGATCAATAATGGCTCACTGAAAAAGTTAGGAACTTAAGTATACTCAATGTATTTTTGAAAAAAAAAGAGTACTAAAACATCTATCTGACCTTTTAAATAGAATTCTTGGTGGTGGGCTATCACTGTGTTTGTCCTTTTTCAAACAGGACCATGACATCAGTGAAACGATGACATGACTTGCAGTTGACTTTGATTTGAGGGAGGTAGGGCTGTGCAAGGTCAACAGCCTCTCTTTCTCCTTCAGAGCCATCTGGATCCAGGGACCAGGTGTTCATCAAGATGACTGGAGATGGCCCAGGATGCAATGGGAAATCTTGGTCCTTTCAGGCTAAGGTCTTTTCAGGTACTCACTTAGAGTGAGGTGATGTCCATTCAGTGAACAAACCTCTTTAAGAAGTAGTCAAGGGATGGCCCCTTTAATTAGAAAAACAAAAACAAAAAAATAAAATAAAATAAAATCAAGCTGAGAGGGAAAGACCATCAGGGTTGTTGGTTCAAAGAGAAACAGTTACCATTGATATTCATCTCAGCCTGGAGGGTCCAAAAAAAAAAAAAAAAAACAGCCATTAAGTGGAGTATGTATCACTGAATAACCACTAATACTTTCCAGGGGCTATTTCCCATTCCATATAGTTATTGTTTTCCTCTCTTCATCTTCTTCCTTATTTCTTTTGCCATTCTTCCACTCAGACACTTACTAGCTGTGTGATCCTGAGTTTAACCTCTGTCTGCCTTAGTTTCCACAACTGTAAAATAAGGATAATAATAGCACCTGAGAGCAGGGTTACTGAGATGTGGGATAATATTTGTAAAGTGCTATGTAAATGCTAGTTTATTTTTCTTGTTATTATTCTTCCTTCCTCTTATGTTTCCTCTCATGTACCTATTCTCTACCTTTTCCTTTGGGACCTCATCGATTTCATGAACCTTGTTCAGAGCTTCAGCTATCACTCAGACTTAATGAGTTTGCTCAGCTTGCACTCATCTTTAAAACAACTGAAGAACCATCAGCCCTTCAATAACCACCTCCTTCATTACTTCATAAATTCAGCATAAGGCAGCATAGTGTCATGGACCTGAAATTAGAGTCAAGATGATTTGGGGTTGAATGTTGCTTCAGATATTCTCTAGATGAGCAAGTCACTTTGGGTCACAGTTTCCCCACTTGTAAAATGAGAAGAGTTTGTGCTCAATGACCTCTAATGTTGAGTCCATCTCTAAATACATGATCCTTTTATCCCATGCCTTACTAAAGAAAGAAAAAGAAAGCGTAGGAAATAAGTATTTGCATAGCACCTACTACATAGTAGTGCCTGGCACTTTTGCAAATATTATCTCACTTGATCTATACAACAATACTGCAAGATAGTGCTATTATCCCCATTTTATAGTTAAGAAAACTGAGGCAGAGAGATTAAGTGACTTGTCCAATCACACAGCTAGTAACTAAATTTCAAACCAGGTTTTCTTCAGTCCATTCCCAGGGCTCACTCCACTAGTACCACCAGTTACTTGTCCCCAATTCACAAATTGTGTATTGTATCTACGTGATGGGGTTCAGATTTAGGGAACTTCCTGGAACTTCCCTTGAATAAACCCACTTAATCTGGCCTTTCATATTCAAATCTGTTGCCTTTGGCCTAGCCTGGCTTTCTTTTGTCTGTTACCTAGGTATTGCCCCACCTGCTTCCCATTGACTGATATCTGCTGATTGACTCCAGCTGTTTCTAACCCTTGACCAGTTACCCCAGTCCCCTGGAGATCCTCCTTGAACTTCTCCTCTAGGCTCTCCCTAAACCCTTCCTCCCATCACTCTAGATTAACAAACCACCCCCAGATCCCTCCTACAGTCTTTTCTGTATTTAAATTCCATCTTGCCTCCATGAAGGTGCTCAGGTTTAATCCAGCACGAACTCTGTCTAGCTGAGATTCTATCTGACCCACTTGTCAATATGAGCCTTAAAAATGGTTAGGCTCCTTAAGAGTCTACCCAAGGTGGCGAATCTTTAATAAACTTTGGGTTTTTTTTTTTTGTTTAAAGAAGTCTTGAGTTGAATTCATTCAAGTAGGACCCAGCATGTCAGTATTCTGGGGCCCCCAGCACCACTGAACCTCAACATATGCAACTATGGAATGAAAATGGGATGAGACAAAAATTACTTGAAGTTGACCATAGGATAAATCTTTCCCCAGGGCTCTACTAGTGTCTCTGAAACCTACAGGTGATGTGTGCTAGTAAATATTTAACACTCAGCTCTTAACAGAAAATACAACGTAGACAACACATTTTTAAGTTTAGTTTGCATTATTAACATTTTGCCCAACACTTTCTTAAGTTTAGACAATCTGTAAAATAATAAATCAAGCCTTGTTTCTGAGGCATAAATGCTCACACTGAAAGTTCAACAACTGGGTGTCCCTGCAATGCTAATTCCACCATATCTCTGCCTCCAATAATTCAGTCATCATTTCAAGGCTAGAGAAGCTTTGAAGTGTGACTTCTAAATCTCTTGGTATTACTGTTACTTCAGAATTTAATCCCAAACTTAGTTCACTTCAGGTAACACAGCCAGGTAACCTGATTTCTCCTCACAGCGTCCCCCTCACGGTATCCATTCTCCCCCCACGGTATCCATTCTCCCCCCACACACACACATTCACCTCACCTCAGGAACAAGGAAGAATCTTCTTAGCAGTCATGCTCAGGAACAGAGCAGCCAAATGTGTGCCATATGCGTATACATCTATTTGTATCTGTCTATATCTATCATCTATCTATATTTGAGGCATGTGAGACAGTGGAAAAAGCACTGAAGCTGGAGTGATGAAAATCTGAAGTCAAGCCCCTGTAGCTTGAATGTATAATGTTGGGCAAGGCTCTTAATCTCTATAACTTCAATTTTCTCATCTGTAAAAGTAGGAGGTTGGATTGGGGCCATTGTTAGTCATCTTGACTCTTATTTGCCACTGGACTTTGATAACTCTGGAGAGAGTAAGGCTGATGATGACTTCTTCCTCCTCATCCTCCTTCTTCCTCTCCTCCTCTTTATGCTTCAGTCATCTTGACTCTTGTTTTGCCACTAGATTACAATAACTCTGAAGAGAGTGAGATTGATGACAATCTCTTTTTCTTCCTTCTCCTTCTCCTTCTCCTCCTCCTCCTTCTTCTCCTCCTTCTTCTCCTCTTCTTCCTGCTCCTCCTTCTTCTTCCTTTCCTCCCCTCTCCATCCCCTTCCCTTCTCCCTTCTCATTCTCCTTCCTCTTCTTTCTCCTTTGCTACGTGTGGTCCCTATCTCCACTTTGTCATACCCAGTGCTCTGCCCAAAGGAATATAATTTTTAGTTATTTATATATTGTAAGATATCCTGCAGTTGAGGGACTAGGCTTTGTTTTTTTTTTTTTCTGCTTATTTATTTTTCAAACAGCTGGGACAATTTACTCTGTCTATGCCCATTTTTCATTTATGATTCCTTGAAATCTGAATTATCAGGCTTTTAAGAAGCCCACTGTGATTAAATGAAGCTACTTGACTATGCCTTTAAAAACAAATCACTCTGGCTTTCATTGAATGGGCAATAATAGGCCCCAGTCCAAACCTCCTTCACACATTGTTTAGGATCTGATGGCTTAAGCACAGATTCCTAAAGTGGGTGATACCACATCCTGGGGTAGTAGTAGCCTCAGGTACAATTGGAGGCTGTTGAATAAAAATAAGGGTGTGGTAGAAGCATAAGGAAAGAAGAGAAGAGAAGAAAATTTTGAAAAAGCACTCCAACAAGTTTCATCTGTTGTGTAACAGAGTTAAAGTGATAGTGATTATATTATTTTCCAAATAAACACAAAATTGAAGTTATAATTTGATCAATGGTCAAGCCCACTGAAGGGTCTTACCATACAAGGGTTGGCAGGTGACCATGTTACACATTGTCAGGAGGTCCAGCATCCATTGTCAGGAATATGTACATGTAATGATTCATTTATAATACTATACTATAAGGTTATATGATGTAATATTATGTCATTAAAATTCCAATGCAGGAATTTACAATAAATTCTTCAATTTCAGATGCATCATTTAAAAAAACAATTGAAAAACTTTTTGAAATGATGCAATTCTTTTTTTCTTTTTTTTTTTTTTTTTGGAAAACCACTAAAGGATTAAAGAAAGTACATTTCTAGGAGAGCACCAAGTAATTTTCTTTTTTGAAAGGCCAGATAAATTTGGGAGCCTCTGGCCATGAGTGCAAAAAGCAATTGTTTTCTGTTCTGGTTAGAAACTTTGAGGGTCTTCCCCTCCCAGACTGATCCTTTTGTGACAGTAAACTAGGCCATCTTTTGTCTCAATTCCTACTGAGCCTTTAGTCATTGAATGGATGCTGCTTCAGACAAACTGAGACCTGAGAGAGACCTTAATTTAAAAAGTCCAAGATCACCACTGCAACCTGGACCATCGCCAATTTTCTTGACTCTTGTCTTGTCTTGATTCTGGAGGAGAAAGTGAGGGTGATAACTAACTTAAATCCAATTCACTTTCAAGTCAAGACATCAACTTTGTGATGTCACTGGTCTTCTGAGAACAGAGGATGAACAATAACAAGGAGACTGGACTACACGGTCTCTAAAGTCCTTTCCAGCTTTAGATCTCTGATCCTGTGACTTTATGACCTTTTATACATATGGACTAAATCTTTCTAGATACTAACTTTGGTGACCTTGGGTCAGCTAATTAGGGATCAGAGAGAAATATGGAACTCAGTCTCCTCTATAAGTCTTCCTCAGTCCTCAGGAGCTTCTCTTGAGGTGGTCAGGTCTTACTCCCTTCCTTTCTAGAATCCTGGACTTTGGCACCTTCTTAGAAATGTCACAGTGCTCATCATCAGCTTTCTGACCATAACCTTCCTAATTAGAGTTTCATCAATGCCCTAAGGTTTGAGTCAGACCTGAGCTGCATGTCTGGTTGAACAAAGATCATTTGAAGGTGAGTGTAAAATGATTCTTTTCCATACCTCTCTATGATTATAGTCTCCAGACTATTCTTTCATTGTTAAGTCATGAGAGGGAGTGGGGGAGCAAGGGGAGAGCAGTGTCTTTAAGAAGTCCTGTTCTGTGAGATAAGCACCTACCAGCTATTAAAATATATGACACTAATAGATAAGGATCAGAATAATGGGAGAAAAAGAACTTGCACAAATATTTTCTACATGCTAACTGGCTCCCTCAAATTAGTCAATTTACCTTATTTGTTTTTAGGTGGAGCCATAGCAGTGCCACTTCCATCCTGGAGAATCAGATTTCCCTCCCTATGCCAGCCTTGCAAATAAAGTGCGCCATCAGCAGCACACTCGGGTATGCATATCCATTACAATACATTTGCTAGAGACCCTGACTCTGCAGTTGTGCTGTATCACTGTGGCAAAGTGCATTTTTTTTATTGGAAAGGGGGAAAATGTCATTTAATAGAAATTTCTACTAATACTCATGCATTTCTGCAAGGTTCCCAATTGCCAACATAATCAAAAATAACTTTTTCTTCAAGTTTTATTTTAATTCAATAGCATAATGCAGACCTGAGATTCCTACAGAAATGGTTATACACCACCACCTATATAGAATTATTAATCAATTGCCCATTTTAAAATCTGATTTCCTTGAACACTCCCATGATGAAGCCTCCAACTCCTGTCCCTTTGCCACAGATTGCAACACATCAAATCAGTTTTCAAAAATAAGACACAGATGGCCCTTGTTCTATCCAATCTCTAGTTTCTTTCTCCTTGACTGGACACATAGTCAATATGCATGAATCACAAATTGAGGCTTAAAATGTTCTTCAATTAGCTTGGGGCAAAAGTAATTCAAGTCTTCCTTTTGGGACTGACAAAAGTCTTGCTGGAAAAATTCTACAGAGAGCAAACAGTCCTCTGCTTTCTCAGAAAATGGGGCTGATCGTGATTGGTTGGTCACACATTAGCTAATATTTTTCACCCTTTGGTGAGTTCACAATTTGGAATCTTGTTAGGCAAATTCTCGTTATTATTGGGGGGTGTGACGCTTTGGAAGAAGAATTTATGCAGTTCTTGTTGGGTATATATGGACATATAATTCCAATCCAAGTCAGTTTAACAATAAAGAGTTTCCATTTATTTATTTGTTACTCAATAACCTGCAGTGATTCCCTATCACCTCTAAAATAAAACAAAATAAACTCCTCCATTTTGGCATTTAAAGCTCTTCATAACTTGGCCCAGACTTACAATCACAGCTTTATTACACTTTACCCATCCTTTACATATTTTTCTCCTTAGTCAAACCAGGTTATTTATGTTACTCCATGCCCCTCTGTCTGCCTTGTCACTGAATGTCCTCCATACCTGGAAGGCACTCTTTCTTCATCGCAGTCTCTGAGAACACTAAGTTTCCTTCAAGACTCAACTGAAGAAACATCTTCTATTTGAAATCTTCCCTGATTC
The DNA here is from genome assembly GCF_028372415.1 of Notamacropus eugenii. Taxonomy (NCBI): domain Eukaryota; kingdom Metazoa; phylum Chordata; class Mammalia; order Diprotodontia; family Macropodidae; genus Notamacropus; species Notamacropus eugenii. Next base: position 280,708,411 of record NC_092877.1, read on the forward strand.
CTCCAGCTATAAGTCTATTTTGTATATATGGATATATTTAAATGTTTATCTCCATTGTAACCTCCTTGAGGACACGGATTGTTTCTTTTTTGTCTTTGAATTCTCAAAGCTCAGCACGGTGCTTCCCATATCTTCCAGGGCTATCCAAGCCTCCCTCCTGCCACCTACAGCTCCACAGGACTTCCCTTGTCCCTGCCTGGGGATCCCCTCCCATCCTGCTTTCTAGTCACTCACAGTTGCCCAACACCCTGATCACAGCCTGTGGACAATTGTAACCTTTTTTAAACTCATGCACCCTAGTTCAGTCCTCTTTCCACTGCCTCCATGCCTCAAATCTAAATGCTTTAATGTCATTCAATTCAATCGAGGCATGCACCAGGGAGGAGACTTTATTTTTTTTAATATAATAGGTATGAACTCCTCAGGAACAGATACTGATATTGTTTTTACCTTTGTATTCCCCAAATTTAAAAAGGTGTCTGGTACATGTGAGCACTTCATTGATCAATCAACAAGCATTTATTTAGTCATTCAAATAGCATTTATTAAGTACCTACTATTTTCCAGGCACTGTGATAAGTCCAGGGGATACAAAGAAAAGAAAAAGGAGGCCCTGCTCTCAAGGATCTCTCAGTCTAATTTGGGAGACAACATGCAAATAACTGCTTACAAACAAGATAGATATTTAGAGAGACATATAGGTAATATAAATATAGATGATACAGAAGTAGAGGCAGAGATCAAGACAGAGACAGAGACAGAGATAGAGACCGAGACAGATATGATAAATCGAAGGTAGTCTCAGAAAGAAGGCAACTAAGATGAGGGAAGATTGGGACAGGATTCTTGCCTAAGGTGAAACTTAGGCAAAGACTTGAAAGACAACAGGGAATCAAGGAGGCAGAGATGAGAATTTCAGGCATGAAGGACAACCAGTGGAAACACTTATAATCAAGAAATAGGAAGTCACATACAAGGGACCCATTTGTCATTATTCAACCCTCATTCTCTGTTCTTTGTTGACTACTCTCTATACCGCTTCCCCTCAACACCCCCTGCAATGTTCCATTCTCAAGCTACCCACCCTTTCCACAGTAACAAAATAATTTTCATCTTAAGCTGATTGACAAAAAAGCATCCGTAAGAAGTAAATGCTCCAGTATTCTCAAGTCAGGTAGGACAAGGCCAGGAACTGTCCTCTTTCATTGTCCTGAAATTCCTAACATTACAGTCACAAATGGTCTAGAAAATAAAAACAGGCAGCATTGAGTTAAGAAAGACAAAGGTCAAATACATCTCTTAAATGATCACAAAGGAGAATCCTCATTTGCAGAAATGAGACACAGGACAGAGGGTAGCTTGTCCTAGATTGTGGAGAACCAAGAGAAATTCATCATGAGGAACCCCAGACAGAGAAAACTGGCCTAGGCTGACAGCAGAAACATAAATTCAGAGCTGGAAAGTATCTCATAGGCAATATAATTTAATACTTTATTTTGCAGATGAGGAACCTAAGGCCAAGCAGGCTAAGCAACTTGCCCAGGTCAACATAGAAGGGTGAGGTAAGAGACATCAAAAGGAAGGGGAAGGCAGCCAAAGACAAACTTAAACTTCTCTGAAAACTCTCTCCTAGTCCTGTATCTCAAAAATTCATAAATAACCTCCAGCTTACTAGGCTATATGCTCCTTGAGGTCAGGAACTAGTCTTATCTAAATCTTGTTTCTCTTCTAGGCCCAGCACAGAGCTCTGCTATATACCTAATAAATGCTCCTTGAAGTTTTGACGGAAAGTACTGGATTTAGAATCTGAGGGCTTCTGTCAAGATCTGTGACTTTGGGCAAATAATATCCTTTCTCTACACCTGCTTCTTTACAGGGAAAACAAAAGGGATTAGATAAAATGTAAGGCCCCATCCAACTGTAAATCTGTGATTCTGTGAATATTGAAAATGAGAGGTATATAAGAAAAGGCAAACCCCATTCACTTCCAAAAAGGAACAAAGAACAAGAGAAAAGAGTAAGTCAAAAGGGGCACTAGAAACAGTTAGGGCATTCTGCCCAGATATTGAACGGTGATGTTTACATTCCCTGAGTAATGTTTATATCAGTAAAAGGTAGCCTATATTGTACTGTGATAATGCAAGGTCCTAATTGCATTTCCCTCTGGATCTCTTATTCTCTGCAATTTTAGCGACTAGTGCAATGCTTGCTTACTGCTTAAATAGCAAACGAAATGATCACCATAGGCTAAATACTTCCTTCTGATAGCCATAACCAATGACTACGAAAGCAAGTTTTGAGCAAAGAATTGTTTGCTTTTGTGTGAACTCTGCCTCCAGTCTGGTTATTAACCTGCTTTTTTCCTACACATATTATGTAGCAAAATCTTAATAGTTTGAGTTGATTAAGTAAATCCCATTCAGAATTAGTAAAACAACCAAAAAAAAAAGATTGAATCAAGGCAATTTGTTTAAAAGTTTATGACTTACAAGAAAGAATAAATAAATGAAAAAGCACATGTTAAATACTTGCAACGTACAGGTACTGTGCTAGGTATTAAGGATACAAATACAAAAGATGAAATCTGTCCTCAAGGAGGTTGCATTTTAATAGGGGAAACTTCATAGTGGGGGGAGTGGTTACTAGAGATGGGTATTTTGGTAGAGAAAGCTATAAGGATTGTGAATGGAGTCACAGGGTACTAGACTGACATGCCATTTACAGCTGCAGTGGCAGTATTGATTACTGATCTAGAACTAGAAAAGAGATAGGGGTATAGAGGAGAAATAGGCAACAACATGGCAGTTAGGGAGAAGATGGGGGAATATAAAGTGAAGCATGGCAGGATCCCACCTATAGGTAGCAAGTAGCTGTCATTAGAGGAAGGAGGAGAATTCTGGAATTTAAGTTCAGTCTTCTTGGGTGGGGGACAGGGAGGTGGTTGACAAGAAAAAGACCCCCATAGCATATAAATAACACTAAGAAGAGATGGGGACTAGACCAGTGTTTTTTATTGCTTTGGTCAATAACCAGAGAAAAATGTTTTCTGTCAATACAAGCTGGTAACTTCTTTGCATCTTATCATTTTAGAGTTGGGATTCTTAATCTTTTTTGTGGCTTGGACTCCTTTGACAGCCTGATGAAGCCCATGGACTCCTCAGAATAATTTTAAAAATTCATAACTGAAGAAAATGATGATTCGCTTAGAGATTAGTGAAAATAAAAATGAAATTTTTGCTTTCTATCCAAGATCATGACCTCTTAAGGGAGTTCAATGGATGTCAAGTTAAGAACTCCTGTTATAGAGTCACATAGAGCACTGAGAGATAAACTGACTTGACCAGAGTGACACAGAGAGCATTTGTCAGAAGGACTTCAACTCAGGTCTTTCTGGTACAGAGGACAGCTATCCATTATACTTCCCATAATGCAAATATGATTGGCATGATATAATGTCCTCAGGCTAAAGCTCTAGCAGGCTATGTCTAGAGAATCAGTGAGGATCACTTTAAATTAGCACATTATTTATTTCTTGATAAATGCTACTAAAGATTTAAAAATAACTGTTCTCCAACATATTTGACATTTCACCTAGAATTTTATTTGCACTTTAAATATGCTAAATCCACCCCTTCTTCAGACAATTCATACATAAACATCAATTTAGTCCTTCTGTCCAATTTTTACTTTAGTCAAAATTTCTGTTCTAAGGTTATTCTCATCCCTATAAACTATGTTAAATAGCGGGATAAAATCTTTAATGGGATTTTAAATAGAATTTAGGTTTTGAAATGAGGTGCTAAGTAAGACCTGAAGAATCATATCATCCCTATGACGAATGAAACAAAGACACACAATGATGACCAGCAGCCAGCGACAACAATAATACCTGAAATTTATGCAATGCTTTAAAACCATTACAAAACACTCTATCTAGTTTATATTTGATCCTTCACAGAAACCTTGTGAAGTATTATCTTGGGAAATTTTCATCTTCAAGTGAAGTGATTTGTCCATGGTCACACAGCTAGCTAGTGTCAGATGCTATGTTCAAATCCAGGTGTCTACTGACTCCAAGTGCAATACATTTCCACTAGACAAAAGGAAATACTTGCAATTAAGTGATAGAATGTAAAGTTGGAGATGACTTCACATATTATCTAATTCAATCTCTCATCTTACAAACTGAGGCTTAGAGAGGTTAGCATAATGCTTGGAATGTAGTAAGCACTTAATGAGTGTTTATTGAATTGAATTAAGTGACTTGACCAAGCTTACAGAGCTACTCAATAGCAGATCTAGAATTAGAATTAAAATCCTCTCAGTGGAATTCTCTTGCTCTTAAAAATTATGCTGTTCTATTGTCCATAGTAGGGAAGGGAAGGGAAGGGAAGGGAAGGGAAGGGAAGGGAAGGGAAGGGAAGGGAAGGGAAGGGAAGGGAAGGGAAGGGAAGGGAAGGGAAGGGAAGGGAAGGGAAGGGAAGGGAAGGGAAGGGAAGGGAAGGGAAGGGAAGGGAAGGGAAGGGAAGGGAAGGGAAGGGAAGGGAAGGGAAGGGAAGGGAAGGGAAGGGAAGGGAAGGGAAGGGAAGGGAAGGGAAGGGAAGGGAAGGGAAGGGAAGGGAAGGGAAGGGAAGGGAAGGGAAGGGAAGGGAAGGGAAGGGAAGGGAAGGGAAGGGAAGGGAAGGGAAGGGAAGGGTTAGAGTTAGAAAATGAGAGGAGACAAGAGGGGATGAGAGGAGAGAGGAAGGAAAGAGTTATATACTCAATCAAATATATTTGTAGTTTTATTTACTTCACCAGTGCAGCTACTAGCAAGAACTGAAGATCTCACCTCATTCAAGTATATAAGAGAAGGGAGAAATTTGTAATAACCTGTGAAGCATAAGTGACATTTGCATTTCCACCACAACCAAGTGACTTATGCAGGTTCAAAATAAAGGCTGGTTTCTATCCTGTAAAAGAATGACTAAAAGAATGCATCTTCACTCTCTCAGTTGTCAAGAAAGTGAAAGTTCCCTTAAAAACATTGGAAGGGAGCCAATATTTCAAAAAAAAAAATAAAAAAGAATATGAAGAGCTAGGAGGGTATCCTGATTGAACCTGAAGATTGGAGGGTAGAAGAATGTGGTGTAGAGGTTCAAGGAAAGGATCACTGAACACTGAGGAGGAAGCCGATGTTTGTCTTCCAAAGAATAATGATAGGAAACATCAGATGCTGTCAGGTAAGTGATCATCTACTGGGGGTATAAGGAACAAGAGACAAGGAATGATGGCTGACTGCCTGCTGAGAGGTAGTGGGGCAGTGATATATCAATAAGACATGCATAATAGAGAAGTCAGTTGTCTTCTCAGAGCGTGTATCCTTTGATACAGAGAACCTTTGAGGATCTGTCAAACCAGAAGACTTTGCCCACTTCTGGTGATGTATATAAGAACAAATGGTGTTCAAAAGGAATCTAAAATGTCTTTACCAGGATGACCAAGACTTAGGTGGTTTTAGCACAGCTACCAATCAAAGCCAAGGACTTTGACTGAAATTATGAATGTAAAGAGTTTAGCAAACCTTAAAGCACAATAGAAATGTAAGAAACCACTACTATGCTTCAGATAAAGAAGAGATAGATCTAGGAAGTGAAGAGTGAAAAAAACCTGGGTTTCTCATAAACACATTCAGATTTCTTTCTCACAGCTTAAAGGACAGGAAAAATTAAGTCTTAGCCAGGGATGTAGCATGCCTAACAAGGACTGGTAAGGATGAATTTGCCAGTCTTGTGAAGGCATTAATTCATTGAATAAATATTCAGTAAGAGTCATAGCTGACAGATAATAAGTACAGAAATAATATTGATATATTCCCTGCCCTCAAGGAGTTTATATGCTATGGGGAAGACAATATGCATATATACATATATATGGGAGGATAAAATTTGCCCTAAGGAAATCCAAAATAATTTCTGGGATGATAGACTAGCAGCTGAGGGAAGCAAAGATGCTATCTGCTTCAAGAGAAAGAACTAATAAATAGAAGTATGTATAGAATAATTTTACATATATTTATGTGTATTTATATAAATTTATATTTATATTTTACATATATATACACATACACACACAGAGATACCCTTATTTATGTCTGATGGTAGCCATGGTTGAGGGAAGGAAGAAAAAAGGAAAAAAGAAAAATTTACATAACTTTATTATATATTTAAAATATATTATATATTAAATTATATTTAAAATATATATTATATATATTTCATATATATATGTTATATATTTAAAAGTTGTACATGATAGATTTGTAGTTTCATGTATAATCATCATTTTCATCATACTGATGGCGTGCTTGGGTGCATGTACTTGGGCCCCACAATGTGACAAGGGCTAGAAGGGATGTGTCAGACCCCCTCAAAGACCCAGGTACCAGGGGCAGGTCATCTGGAGAAGAATTCACAAACTCAAGCATTGTTGAAATCAAGGCAAAAGTTTATTATGCTTTTCAGTGGGCAAGAGTTCTTAGGGAACCTTCAACCTCAAAGGGGTACAGGGAAAGTTTATATAGGATATTTTATAGTATCACTCGTACCAAATATGCTAACCAGGTGTTTTGGGGTGGGATTAGGGAGTGGTTAAGGAGTGGTCAGTTCTTAAAAGAACATGCAATTTTGGTGTCTACCGCACAGGTGTTCTACCCGGAATTCAGCAGGAATTAGCCCAAGGTGGGGCTACCTGGAGGTGTGGTTTTAGGCCTGAAGTACAGTCAGGGTTGACCAGGAAAAATCAAGTTTCTCTCATCAGTGTCTGATCTCTTAATGGAAAGGGAGTATAGGTATGTTTAAGTCTAGGATACATGTGATTGGTCAGTGAGTAGTAAATGTTGTTGTGACCCAGTATACAGCTCATTAAGCCAGTGCATAGCTGGTTCAAACTGATGAGTTCTATAGGTACAGCTGGGTACTATGTTGGAAGGGAGATAACGGTTGTTGCTAGGGTAGCCTGTGTCCTTGGGCTGAGGAGAAACTGCCTAAAATAGTATTTTGAGGCTAGGGAGAAATGTGATTTTTAAAAAGAAAAGTGATTTTAGAATTAGGGCCCAAGTACATGCACCCAAGCACCCCATTAATACTATGTTATAGAAATGCTTGTTTTATCCCATAAATTTAAATTTAATTAATTATTAATTTTAAAAAAGGCTTCCTATAGGAGGTGACCCTTGTTCTGAGCTTTGAAGGAAGTTAGGGCAGAGGAAGCTGAGGCAGAGGTAGAAGACAGGTGAGGCAGAGGTGTATTTCAAGTATAGGGAACATTTCCTAGAAAGGCACAGAGGTGGAAGATAGAGGGTTACATATGAGGAAAAGCAAATATCCCAGGTAAATTGACTACACCACAGATTAGATGTAGAGGAGTAAAATGTATTAAGCCTGAAAATATCTACTGTAGCCAAATGGTGATCGTTTTCAAACATCAAACAGAATAATTTGGGTTTCTTGTTTATTAGTTTTTAGTTTCTTGTTTGATTTTTTACCCAAGAAACAACATCGTGGCATTGGAGTAAGTGGGTGACATGGTCAGACCCGAACTTTAGAAATATCATTATGGCAGGTATAGTAGAAGACAAATTAGAGAAGGGAAAATTTGAGGCAGAGAGTTGCAGTAGGACTAAAGCCAACCTTGTGTTCACACCAACTCCAGTATGAATATGTTGAAATCCCAGGAGTGGAGAGTAACCAAGTTACCTGAGGGATAAATAGGTTGAAGTCAGAACATTACAGATTAAAGCTTCTGTATATCAGTCTATTAGCACTGAGATTGGGGTGAGAATGGCTATTTCCCTTCCAGTCTGGGCAAGATAGGAAACAAACAAAAAAGCAAACAATGAAACATCAGGTCTTCCTAATTCTGACTAGTTCTGAATTCACTATACCACTCTGCTGCCTAATAAGATGGTATTTAATAGGCCTAAATATAAAGACCTATATTGGACTTCAAAAAATCAGCTTCTTTCAGGACATTTTTTTTCTGAAAAAAAAAATCTGGGAGTGTCAGTGGATTGAAAGCTTTGCATGGCAATGACATATAAAATAAAATAAAATAAAAATAACAATGACAAATGTGATTTTAGGCTAAATTAAGAAAGTTACTATATCTAGACTAATGGTGATACATTCCAGAAGCAAATAGTGAAAGTTATAGAAGCCACTATAGGATTGAGGAAGGAAAAACTTCCTATGATTGGAACTAGTATTTACAAAAATGGAATGAATTGAGTCACACAGTAGTGGGTTCCCCCTCACATTGCCAGTCTTCAAGCACAAGCTGGATGACCACTTGACAGAAATGTTGGGGCAGAATTCTTATTCACAACATTGGGCAAGACAGCCTCTAATCTCCCTTATCTTTCTGATATTCTGAGAATATCCTTTGTTTGCAAAGGCATTAAGAGATCAAATTCACTTTTAAAAAGAAACTTTTAGTTGTCCTTGTACATACATGCACTCTTCTATATGTATTTCTACATGTGTTTATTATGTATATGTGTATTTATATACGTATGTGTGTGTTATCTAAATTACTTTTCATTCCCGTTCCATAATTTTATTCAGCTTTATCTTTCTTGCTGTTCATCATCACCATCTTCAATTACATTTTATTGAACCGAATCTTTCTAGCACATAAACTATAGTTTTAAATATATTAAGTCCTTTTGGAACAAGATCAACTTTTACAGAGCCTCAGGCACAATTAGCAAAGCACTAGTTGAGCATATTAAACATCTGTTCATGTCTCTAAAATACTGGTTTTGATTTTACCCTTTCAGTTGCCGCCTATTTAAACTCAAGCCGGCACTTTAAAATGTAGTCACCTCAATGCACCAAGGTTTGCTATGGGATATGTACCTCCCTGATTACACACACACACACACACACACACACACACACACACACACACACACACACACACAATTAAAATTTACCTTGAGCTTCACTGTGGTAAGGACATAACCTTGAACTCTCAAGAGCTATGTAAGAAAGCAAAAGTTCAGGCAGTTCTTACCAAGCTGTAGAAACTTTGTGGATAGGTCCAGAGATAGACCATTGTCTCATGTCCAAGAACCAGTCTAGCTAAGTGGGAGGAGGACCTCCTCAGATCATCAAGATAAACTTCTCAGCCATAGTTCTCAAAGAACACCTACTAAAGAATGGAGTGGGTTACCATCAATGCTAGGGCAGGGAAAATCTATGCTTACGGCTCCTTGATGTATAAAATGAGTCACATAAATTTCTCCCTGCAACATCTTTATAAAAAAAATAAAATAAAGGTATATTCTATGGGCTCCAACAATCTTATTTATTGAATAAATTTTCATTTCAAAGCATTAGAAATCTTTCACATCATGCAAACATTTCCCCCCCCATGCAAAATAATCCAAACCAAAAAATTCAGTATGATAATTTTTGTATCTTCTCCAGCCTTTCTTTTATTAAATATTTATTAACCTTTCTTTTTATTAAATAATTTCATTCAGCATGATTTTTATCTAATTCATTGAGCAGATCTTCTTATGAAAAACCTTGTCACCATCTTGCTAGAAGAAAACTAGTTTTCAATATTCTCTATCAAAAAATTGAAAGTGCCATTGGCTGCATTTCTGGGATAATCCTACAAATTGTTATGCCTGCTCTAATCTTTAGTATTCTTATGGCTAAAGGTGGTTCTTAATCTGCAATAGACTACTAAAACAGGATATACTGATCTAAAGGAATTCTCATGATGTATTGTAGTGATCTGCATGAAGGGATCCCACATCAGGGACACAAAGATAGTAGCTTTTGTTACTCCTCTGAATCAAAAATCACTTACTTTGTTAGTAGATGTATGTATATTAGTAGTGTGTTTATGTGGGTGTGTTTGTACGTTTAAAAGGCATTATGTTTTCTCTTTAGCATACATGCAGAGGGGATTAACCCATTTTAAAAATTATTTTAAAATGCAGTGATTGTGTTCAGGCAATGATAACTTTTAAAAAAAAATAAAAGCTTCTATTATTTGTTTTGTTACCCTAAGGAGATATCATTGATCCATTGCATTACAGACTTAGCTGTCTCATAGTTGTCTTGGAGCTACAGGAAAGCAAAAGAAAAGACCCATAAAATCACTGTTCTAATATCATAAATGTAATCCTTTTAGGTCCTGATATTTAGAAATGAATAAAGGAAAAGACCATTTCCTAAAATGTCAGGTGTGCAGTTTGTGCTAGCCTGGAGCACTTTGAAACTGCACACTCGTCATCTGGTAGGCAGTGTTTTGCACTCATCTTCCCAGTACAGTGGTGATAACATTTTACTAAGGATTAGCCTCTCAGAAGAGATCTCTGCACTCTCGAATGCCCACCTAATTCCAGGCATTGCCAAATGTTCAGAATTTTATTGTTCTGAACTTTATTTTGAGAATAAATATTTTTACAATATGAACTTGATAGTCATTATCAAATATATACAGTTTCGCACAAAAGGACAGAGATGACTGTATACAATCTACTTTATATAGCTCATTTATATATTTTTAAGTATTCTTCTAATTTAGTATGGCAGTAACAACTTCTTGTCTGCATCTCCTTCTGAACTTCCATCTGTTCTCTGAGTATTTTTAAATTAATTCTCCTTTCTTCAGCACAGCAGATAAAGTACTAGACATAGAATTAGGAAGATTTCTTTTCAAATCTGCTTCAGAAGCTTACTAACTATGCAACGCTCAACAAATCACTTAACCTCTGTCTGCCTTAATTTACTCAACTGTAAAATGGAGATAATAAAGGCACTTATCTCCCAGAATTTTTGTGAGATCAAAATGAAATAATGTAAAGCATTTAACAAAATGTCTTGCACATAGTAGGCACTTATTGAATTCTTAATCCCTTTTCTATGTGTCTTATCACTATAATGACCAATCAACTCTTACCCACAACAAGTTTGCCTTTGCAACAAATAGAAATAATCAAGTAAAACTATTTTGCTTTTTTTTACGTTTGAAAATATATGTCATATTTGGTACCTATGATCTATTACTTCTCTGCCAAGAGGTGGAAATCATGTCTTCTAGAGTCATGATTGCTCACTGAATTGAAGAGATTTCTTAAGTTTTTCAAAGTTACTCTCCTTTATAATATCAATGTCTAAGATGTTCTCCTGGTTCTGTTCACTTCACTATGTATTAGTTCATAGAAGTCATCCCACAATTCTCAGAACCCATCCCTTTTGTCATTCCTTATGGTATAATAATATTCCATCGTATTTGTTTGGTCATTCTCCAACTGTTGAGCTTTCTTTCCAGTTTTTAATATGACAAAAATTGTTGCTATACATATGTCTCTGAGTGAGAGCCTAGGGAATAAAGTGAATGTTTTTTTGGACAATGGCTGTTTGAGATATTTCACGTGCATATCAGCCTATCTCTAATTCACAAACAAATATTCCGTGTTTTGGTTTAGGGTTCTGTTTCAGAGAGTTGTTATTCTTGGAAGTAGAATCTTCAAATAAATGAAATGTTATTATAATTGGAAAAAATAATTGTGAGCCTCCCCTGCTCTCCAGTGTTTAATATGTTGTTATTTCTTTCTATGTCATGAATACAATTTCTCTGCCTGTATTATGATTATATATTTTACTTTATTAATGTGCAGACAGTAGAAATGTTTGTTTTACCCATTTCATACAATGCTAGCACCACGATCCAACGATAAGCCCTTTGGATGATGATGATTCTACTATAAACAATTCCATCAGCCAATTAACACCAAAAGAATAAGACATGGAAGTCAAATTAATCCTAATAAAATAGAATGGATTGAGGCATGGAACTATTAGCTTATTAAAACATCTTTAAAGCACTCTCTGCTGTTTGGTACTTTGTCTTCACCAGTAGACAAAACGAAGAGCTGTTTTATAGATTATGTGACATGACAACAACTCAAGCTTGCAGATGGAAAATGAGCTAGCAGAAGCTTATGAGCCAGAAGGTGGGGAGTGGGAAAAGAAGTCAAGATGAAGTCGATGAATGGAAACAAAATGTTCCATTAGTATGAGACTTTTTAATTCTGTCCTAATGTTTTTTTTTCTTCTTCTTAACTTATTTACTCATGGGGAGAAAAAAGTCTTTGAATTTATGTCAGAAGTTCCTAGGAGAGGCTACAGTGTTTGAAAATTATTCTGGGATATCAAAAATTTTAATAAAAAGGACTGAAAGTCCTGTGACTTCTAGGCATTATATGCATGCAATGCAGGATGAGGAATGATATTGTACCATTGTCCTTTGTTCTGGTTAGAAAACATCTAGAGTGTTATGTTCAGTTATAGGTACTGAATTCTAGGAAGGACATGGGAAAAGTGCAGTTCAACCCAAAAGCATGCATAGAGGACATTTAAAGTAACTGTGTGATCCTAAGGAAGTCACATAACTTTTCTCAGCTATGATAATAGCACTTACTTCACAGGATTGTGGGGATCAAATGAAAGAGAACACGTAAAGCACTTTACAAACCTTAAAACATTTTGTAAATGCTAAGAGGTAGTGGTAATGGTAGTGATGGTAGTAGAGGAAGTAATAGTAATAGGGGTAGTAGTAGCAGCAGCAGCAGTAGCAGCGGTAGTATCAAAAGGGGACCCAGACTGATGAGGAGACTGGAGTCATGTCAAATAAGAAGCAATAAGGAAAGGGTATGTTTCATCTAGAAAAGAAAAAGGATTAGGGTAAGGACATTGGGCAGGGGGAAGTGAGAGAGAAAGGGAGTATTTGTCCTAGAAGACAATTTGGACTCAAACCCTACCTCTTACATGATGAGTAAGGTCCTTGCCATTTGTGTCACTGAACTCCCTAGGTCTCAGTTTGCTCATCTTATACATTGCAAATAGAAAGTAATATCAGAGAGAAACCACTGGGGTGGGTGTTGGGAGTAAACAGAAAGGGCACTTTCAGAAGGTAAAATTTTACCTGAGTCTAGGAGGAGACCGGGAAAGCCAGGATGAAAAAGTGAGGTGCAAGATAATTCTAAGCTTGGGAGTCAGGCAATTAAAAGTCAGTGAGTAAACATTTTTAAAGTGCTTACTATGTGTCAGGCACTGTGCTAATATCAGGGGATTTTTTTAAAAAAAAAAGAAAGTCCCTGCCCTCAAGGAGCTTAAAATCTCATAGGGAAAGACAGCACACAAATGGAAGTTAAAAGAGGAAGGCAAGTTCCTGGGCTAGAGGCATGGTGGAGTCTTGTAGTAGGAAGTGGGAAATAAAGAGTTGGCTGTCCTGAGGGGATGTTTTAAATGGAAGGTTGGCGAGGAGTTCTTTGCTCTATATTCCAACTGTCTATTGAGGGAAAGAGGGTATAGATGAGATGTAAGTACCAGGACTGATGCAGTCTCATAGTACAGTGAATTTCTTAGCAATAAGGTTTCCTTCACGCATGTTCATGATGGAGTACAATCCAAGAGAGGAAAGCTGGTGGAAATGGAGTACAGAGTTGACAGACAGAACCATTTCTGAGAAATAGTAGTATAACTTGATTATAGAGTATCTGAAAGGCAATTCTTTTTTTTGCTAGATGGTGCAGTAGATAGAGCACCAGTGCAGGAGTCAAGAGGACCTGAGTTCAAATCTCATCGCAGACACTTGACACTCACTAGCTGTGTGACCTTGGTCAAGTCACTTACACCCAATTGCCTCATCCTGGGTCATCTCCAGTCATCCTGATGAATATCTGATCACTGGATTCAGATGGTTCTGAAGGAGAAGTGAGGCTGGTGACCTGCACAGCCCTCCCTCACTCAAAAAAAGAAAAAAACACCAAGTCAAGTGCAAGCTATGTCATCATTTCTCTGTGGCATGGCCTTCTTCAGCAATGAAGGACAAACACATACACACCTGAAAAGTAGTAAAGCATAGGAAGATTGGAAGAAGATGTCATGTAGAACAGGGTTTACACGTCTTCTGAATGACCACAGAAGGTATGGGAAGAGAGGAGGAGAAAGAAGGTGAAGAGGCAGATTTAGGCTCTGTATTAAAATTTCCTAATAATTAGAGCTGTCCACAAATGGTGTGAGTAACCTCAAGACATAGTAGATTCTTCATTCTTGGCAGTCTTCAAAGGATGGATAGCCACTTGCCAGGGATATCATAGAGGAGATTGATGTTATGCAATTGAATTAGATTAGATGGTTATTGAGGTCTATACTGATATTCTGTGATTCTTTCAGGGCCTTAAGTACCATTAGATGTATTCCTTCTTAGTAAAGTGTCAAAAGTTTGAACAGAAAGTGAAGATTGATTACCAGAGAATCATGCCTTTGCTTTACACCCCTTGGACTAAAACATCAGTTTCTGTAGGAAGCCAACTGCTTTGGTCCCCACCATAAGACAAGTTTACTTTCTATTATGCTACTAAAAGAAGATAAGAAGCTGGATTTATACCTGTACTATGTTGTCTTGTTATGAAATGAAATTGGGCATTCTAAATCCTTAGATCACCTTACTAATTATTTTTTTAATTCCTTTAGATCTCAAAAATCTTTTTTATTCATCCCTTAAATTTTACTCCCTCTTTACATAATCAAGTTATCCTGATTTGAACAGTAAATGATCCCAATTGGACTCACCTTCCCTTTCATTCAATCCTATATTCTTAGGATAGCTATATCCTAAGATACTATTCTTCTCTGGAGGTAACTCGATGATGGGAAGGTTTGTAAGGTATATTATCAAGAAAACCTGATAGAGATAGAGGAAAACACAGGCCATTAGCAGTGTGAAGAAGGCAGCATAGTGTAGGAAAAGGGTAGAATTTGGAATCAGAGGTCCTAAGTTGGTATCTCAACTCTGTTTGAATCTCAACCCTGTATGGCTACAGGAAAACATTTTATTTCTCTGCATCTCATCTCATATGTAAAATGAATGAAGTTAGATTGAATTTTGTGGTTGTGAAGTCATTTTTCTGTTGTGTCCAACTCTGTGACCCCATTTGGGGTTTTCTTGGCAAAGATACTGGAGTGATTTGCCATTTTCTTCTCCAACTCACTTTATAGATGAGGAACTGAGGCAAACGGAGTTACGTGACTTAGCGAGGGTCACATAGGTAGTAGGTGTCTGAGGTTAGATTTGAACTTAGGAAGATGAGTCTTTCATATAGAATTAGAATACTGGTTCCAAGTCCAGTATTCTATCCACTCCACCACATAGCTGCCCTAGGATTGAATTAGATGGCCTCTAAGGCCCCTTTGAGCTCTAAATCTATGATCCTGTGACCTGTCATTTACTTACTGTTACTCACCACCTCCATGACCTGGCTCAAGTCATTTAACCTCTTTGGGTATATTCTAATAGCTATAAAATGGTGAGATGGGACTAGCTACCTCTAAGGTCCCTCCCAGATCTATGTTCTTATGATTTAAACATGGGTATATTATAGAAAGTGGGTTTGAACATTTGTTCAATCTCAAATTCTAGATGCTGACCTCTAGTTTTCAGATCCCAACCCTCCTGCCTTGTGGTCTAAAACATTTTTTAGTAGATTTTCAATTTCATACGAATTTTAAATTATTAAAAATAATAAATTATTCATAATAGAATAGGAATCATTAGACTATAGATCACTGGAACTAAATAAGACTTTAAAGTCAAGTTAACAAGCATAATTAAAGTGCCTTCTGTATTCCAAGCACAGTGTTAAGTACTGGGGATACAAAGAAAGGCAAAGGATAATCCCTTTCTTTTTTTTTTTGAAGGAGCTCGCAGTCTAATGAGGGACACCCAGGCAAAAAACTATGTGTAAACAAGATATATTCAGGATAGATTGGATATAATCTTAGAGGGAAGGCACTAGTATCAAGGGAGATTAGGAAAGGCTTCTTGCAGAAAGCAAGTTTTTTAGCTGGGACCTGAAGAAGCTGGAGAAATCAGGAAGTGTAGCTCAGGAGGGAAAGAATGCCAGGCATGGGGGAGAATCATATAAAGGCATGGCATCTGTAAATGGAATGTTTTGTGCAAGAAAGATCAAGAAGACCAGTATCACTGGATCACAGAATAAATATATGGGAATGAAGTATAATAGACCTGGATAGCTAGGAAGTAGCAAAGTTATGAAGGGCCTTAAAAGACACAAGATTTCTTATTTAATCCTGGAGGTCAGAGGAACCACTGGAGTTTATTGACACCATGAGACCTACACTTTAGGAAGACCAAGTTGACAGTTGAGTGGAAGATGGACTAGAGTGGGTAGAGACTTGAGGAAGTTCAACTAGCAGGTTACTACAATAGTCCAGGTATGGAGTGATGAGGGACTGCATCAAGGGGTTACAAGAGTCAGAGTAGAAAAGTGGGTGTGCATGAGAGATATTACAAAGGTAGAAATGACAGGACTTGGTAACTTATTGGCTATGGGGGAACAGTAAAGAGTCAAGGTCTAGTTGTGAGCCTGGG
Organism: Notamacropus eugenii; assembly: GCF_028372415.1. NCBI lineage: Eukaryota > Metazoa > Chordata > Mammalia > Diprotodontia > Macropodidae > Notamacropus > Notamacropus eugenii. Next base: position 280,724,869 of record NC_092877.1, read on the forward strand.
TAACTGGGAGGATGGTGATACTTTCCGCAGCAACAGGGAAATCTGGAAGAAGAGAAGGTTTAGGAGAAAAGATAATGAATTTAGTTTTGAATATGTCTATGTGACATCAAGTTAGACGTGTTCAATAAACAGTTGAGATGTGAGACTGGAGGTAAGGAGAGAGATTAGGGCTAAAATTATCTAGTCCTCCATGACCTGGCTCAAGTCACTTAACTTCTGGGTATGTTTAAACATCTATAAAATGAGGAAGTAGGACTAGCTACCTCTAGGGTCCCTCCCAGATCTATGTTCTTATGATTTAAACATGGGTATATTACAGAATATCATTTTACAGATGAGGAAATTCAGTGCAAAACGGTTAAATGATTTGGTCAAGATCAAAAAGCTCGGTAGTGGCAAAAAAAGAACTAGAGCCCAAGTATCCTAATTCTTTGTCTAGTGTTCTTTATTTTTACTCCTTTGCTCTCAAGATAAGCTCCTTTCTATTACGGCAGATGTCATTGCCTTAAGATACTCACTAAATTATTTGCTAGCTGCCCATGTTAACTAACTAAGATTGTTCTAACTATGCAGGGCATGTTTACACTATCTCCATCTACTTTTCCGAAAATTGTTAAAATATCACTGACATTTATATTTTAGGCCTGAAAGACATAATATTAATCTATTTTTCAAAAGTAATACTTAGTTTCTCATTACACAATCGATTATTAAGTTATCATATTTGTTCAAATAAAACTTAAAATTACAACATGCTTTTTTTTTGTTTTTACACCAAATGGAATTACAGTTGACTGAATGATTAAATGCGGTTATCGAATTTCATAGAGAGAAGGCACTGCTTAAAGTCATAGCTGAAAATCTCTAAACTGTATTGATCACCAAGTTAATTGTCTCAGGTACCAAGCAGTATTAAATTTGGATCATTCCATAGTGGTGGCAAGGATATTTTGTTTAATGAAATATGAGTGATATATTGTGAATTCTTGTAAATTTCAAACATCTCTCCCAGGACTCTCTTCGGAATAGGCTTAGAGGAAAATAAAAGAGGAGAAAAAGATATTCTCCAGAGATACTGTCTTGATCTTTGTAGCAAGAAAAATAACTTAAGATATCACAAAGGGTGAGCTAAATTGATGTACTTCCATTTTAATACGCCTTTTCTGTATTAAACAGACTCAATTTGTACAAACTGGTAAAAATGTGCGGTGTGTTCCTTCAAATTGCTCGAAATGAAGAACCCTGCTGGGTGGCTGTCATTACAAGACAATATAACTAGTGCTTACTGTGCTTTGGCTGTTGAAGGGAAGTAGATAATCCAGAACTAATACTGTGCTGATGACATTCAGTCATTCAAGATAAAAAGGGGGAAAAAGGAATTCAATAGAGGTGGCAAATTACTTTCCTCCTTCATGATTCAAGACTGACTCAGAACCTAAGAAATGATTTATCAGGGCATTTGTTGATTTATCTATTTATGTTTTTACCTACACGTTTTGCTTATTTACTATATTATTTGAACAATATACTTTAAAAGTATTTCAGGAAGACTGAAAATCTTAACACGGTGTACAAGAGGGCAATTAGAAACTAAAAAACAGAACCTGGAATTTTTTATGAAAAAAATTGTTTAGCATTAGATCTTAAGTAAGAATATTAACTCTGAATGACTCATTTAAACTTACATGACTCTTTAGGATGCAAACATTAGACTCTCAAGGTATGAGCTACCACAGGAGAAAATTCATTCTCTCACACTGAAAGTCTTCAAACAGAGCAGAATGGGACATAGGAGGGGCTTAATAAATGCTGGTTAGCTAGTTGATGGACCACTTGTCAGATGTAACCAATTCCATTAAATTCCATTTATATTTTGGACCTGATAACCTGTGCGATCCCTTCCCAATCTTATTTTGTGACTTAAGAAGAAAGGCTTTTGTTACAATTTTCTGGCACTTTCTTCTAGGCAGAACTGTTTCTTAAAGCTAACTTTGACCTTTATTGTAGTGTGTGACAAAAATCAGGAATAGTTCAAATTAAAAAGCAACAAATAAGTCAGATCTCTTCATAGGTGGCTATTTAAGTTTTTTTTTAATTGAATGTTATTTCAGATATTCTTACTTGAGCACAAACGCGAAGCATGAAGTTAAGTTATATAAGAAAATTTCTCTTTGAGGGCCCCAATTCCCCATTTTGCAATACAAATTGGGGTATTAATTATAACATCTTTTGTGACTGTGCTATCATCTTATACTTAATTGAATTTAGGTGTGCAGAAAAGAGGGGGAAGGGTACTTTGTGAAGACAGTGGGCTTAAAAGAGAATTACTCAGTCAACAAATATTTACTAAGTACCTACTTGATGCAGGGCACTGTGCTAAGCACTAGGGATACAAAAACAAATAAAAGATAGTCCCTGTCTTCAAAGGGCTTACAATCTAATGGGGGGAAATGGTAAACAAAAAGTTGAAAAATGGAAGCTGGGGAGATGGGTCGGGCACCCAGGCATAATAGAGAAGTCCAACAGTAGTGTAAGTGGTGGAAAGTGATGAAAGGATGAACATGACTCATAAGGTCGTTCTTTCAGTGGGAAAATTTATAGACTCCAAGAACAGTACACTCATGTAGCAAATCTGCTCTGCTTTGTTGGTACTTGAAAGAAAACTTTAAGGAAGTCAGCCCAAGAAATTGAGAGCAAGGCAAGGCTAGAAGTGCCAAATAACTTGCTAAATATTAAGAATACACAAACCAGCAAAAAAGACAGTCCTTATCTCCAAGGAGCTTACAATCTACGTTCTAGGGGGGAAAGACAACATACAAAAAGGACACAAAAAGTGCAATGACAGTGGGCAATGGGTTAAATCTAGAAAGTCAGAAAGACAGTAGTGAAATGAATGGAAGCTGACCAGCATGGGCCCTTCCCTACGATGGAAGGTACCATACAGAATTGCCATTGGGAGAAGGGGGCTGGAATGGTGGAGGAATGTTCCAGGATAAGAAGTCCACAAGGCAGATGGATATTTCAGGGTGAGGTAGTCCCAGATGCTTGAGGCATGGTGTTAAAAGTTTAGATAGAAGCTGGGAAGAGATATTCATCCAATTCTGTGTACCCAGTCCACTCAGCAGTAAATCCACTGAAGTCACTCTGAGATTCTTTATCTTGAGGCATGAAGAGTAAGTTTAAAGGTGTCTCTTTACCCTTTATAAGATTTAGAACTAAGATTTACTGAGCCCGGTGCTCCTTGGTACCTATACTAGGCCTGTTAAGTACCACCTTGAGAAGAATTTAAAGTCTTTAAAGGCAATAATTTGAGAACTACTTATTCTTTTTGTTCCAATGAACCCATGATCTAATTGATACACATGTCCTCTCTAGGGATGTCTATTGTAACCTGTCCATGCCTGTCCATCCTGTGTAAATCTTCACGTCTACCCAGAGGTTCACACCAGAGGAGCTATCCAAGGTTCCAGAGGCCTTCTTGAGTTTCTCTTGACATCACAAGGATACCAGCGGAGAACTCAAAGGGTTCACTGATGGGTTCACTGATCTCTCACCCTTGTCACATTATCAATCATCTTTTTTTTTTTTTATTAGTACCAAGTTACTTTATTGGACTATAAATCATGGTGGTTTGTGTATGACTTATGAAAAGATAATAGCAAGGATTTATATAGCACTTTAAAGGTTTCCAATGTGCTTTACAAATAATCTCATTTTATCTCTACAACCATTCTGGGGAGTAGATGCTATTATTATTCCCATTTTATATATGAATAAACTGAGGCAGACAAAGTGACTTGACCAAAATTATATGCCTACTAAATATTTGAGGCAGGATTTGAACTCAGTACTCCTTGATTCCAGGTCCAGTGTTCTACCTACCACCCAACTAAAATACACACACACACACACACACACACACACACAGAAGCACTGGTGGAGATACTCTTGTAGCTCACAGTTGTGAGGCAATACAAATTGAGGCTGAGATCTTATTGACAATGTCTTCAAAGGACTTCTTTAAAAAAAAAAAAAACGGTACTCTATTATACCAAAATCATGGGAGTTCTTTTGTACAAGCTGATTATGTGATCACCTAGTTCTTTAAAGAACTTCATTTGTTCACTCAGGTAGTGAGTTTCAATGAAATCACATAAATCCAGGTCATTTTCTGTCAATTTTCAATTTGTACAATTTCAGTAACAACTGATTGACATTTTCTTTTCAAGTACAGAGCATGCTTGATTACTTTCAGAATACTTCCTTACTCATTTCAGCCTTGTTTCTTGATGTTTTGAAGGAAAATACAGCTGTTTTCTTGGTTTGGCAATTCCCTTAGTTTTCAGCAGTTTCCTTCTCCTCATAGACTTTGTGTAGAAAATATCTGGAAAAGTTATTCAATGACACATCATCTCAGTTAAAGATGTAAGAAATGGATGGACATGTGGGTGTGTAGGAGGCTTAGTATTCCAGTTTGGCAGCTAGTCAGTGACATGATGGTGATAGTCCTCTGCAGAGGTAAGGAGGCTAGTGCTAAGATATCTCTTATCCTTTTAGTCTGTGAAGTTCCTCGTTGGTTTTTTGTTATAGTTTGGTTACACATCATGTACCTTTTTAATTGACCTTTTCATGATATCATTTTCAATTCTTTAGAGATGGCTCTCTTCTATGTTTTATATTTTTCATATATGTTTTATATGTTTCATATATTTCATAGCCATGTAACACCAAAAGAAGAGTGGTATGAACAAGAGCCTTTGCTTTAGGGAGAAGTTTTGAGTCATTAAACAAGATTCTCAAATTTCCCAGAGTAATCTAGGCTACTCTTTTTCTCCTGTTTAATTCTGGGTACAATTTGTTGATCTATACTGTTGACCCTAAATATACCTCCTGATGATCGGTTTCTATATGTTGTTCATCCAACTGTCTTTATCCATATGTTATATTCTATGTGGATGGCCAAACTAGCTTCTTTTGAATGATTATGGATCTCTTCTAGAATGCTCTGAAATGTTTCAGGCCTTGATATAACCAATGTGATATAGTGCTCAGATAAGGACTTACGAAGACTCTCACCATTCACAGAACTGGATACAGATAAAAAATAATCTTGCTGCAATATAAGAAATGGTAAATGGTGACATGAAGAGATTAAAGTCTCTTCATGAAAACCTGAAATCTAACTTGGCTTTGTTTATTTCTGTTACTTATCTCAATAAAAGCAAGAGTATTTTTCAACTATCTTCAGATTTACATGATGGTCTTATTTTCTAATGGAGCAACAGCTCATTATAATTCACATTATTGTTGGGGCAATGGCTCAATTATCATCATAGTGCCAGACCTATTCACTCTGATTAGTGAACTCTGGACTGATGCTTTGTCATAGGGATCCATCATGTTTGGTTTCATTTTTTTTTCCAAATACTGATCTCATCTTGTTTTCCTGGTTAATATTAATAGCTGAGATTTAGATAGTGACTACTACGTACTAGACACTCTAAGTGCTTTGCAATTATTATCTCACATGATTCCTACAACAACCCTGGGAGGTGAGTGCTAATTACACTAATTTACACCTGTACTTCTGGTAAGCTGTTTCCCTACAGAAAAGACATAGAAACAATCTCACTGAAGCCTTGACCCAATGCCAAGTACCACATGGAGATGAGGCCTAGTCCAACACCACACACCAGGAATTCTAGCATGCTGTACAGGTTAATGTTTGAACATACCCAATCATATCCCTCAAGGACTTTACATTCCTACAAGGGTTGTGAGTGGGGAGAGGCTCAGGGAGAGAGACAACAAAGTAAAAAAGCTGAAATGAGAGGAGAGAAAGAGAGAATAACTTAATCTCCAAATCCTAAGGACACTTTCAAAGTGTCCTAGAAATATGAATTGGCTAGTTATTGCGGGGAAATCTTGCCTATTCCTACTAAAACAAAAGCTGTCTTGAAAATGTATGCTAGAAGCTCAGATACTATTCCTGGGTCAATATCCAAATGGAATTTCTCTCCTGCCAACTATGGCACTAGTAAAAAAATCTAGTTTGGATATGAAATGCAAACTTAAATATTAGAGCTTTCCAGAAAATAAAAAATAATCATAATGGACCAAGACTAAAGATAAGTATCAATTCTCTATATAATCATACAATGGAAAAGTCATTCAATTTGTAGTCAGAGAAACTGGGCTGAAAACCCACTGCTGATTTTCCTACCCTATGAGCAAGTCACTCTGCCTCGCTGGTCTCAGTTTCCTTATCTAAATGAGACAGTTAAATTACATGGCCTCTGAGGACACCTCTAGCTCTAAATCTATGATCCTAAGAGGTATAGTTCATCTCTAGTCAAATTTGCCAAAAGAAAATCATTTGTACAATTAAAGCAAAATTAATTCCTTTTAAAAAAAACATTTTATAGTTCACTGAGAAAGATCAATTGGGCATTCAAGCACTGTGAATCTAATGCAATCCTGAGTTCCATGCGAACTAAATAAAAGTCCCTTTTCACTTCAGAGATTACATGGCACACAACAATAAAGAAAAAGATTCCTCTAAAGGCTGGTTAATTGTAAAGAGAAGCAAAAGGTTCTCTCATTAGTAAAGAAAGTATTAAAGCGATCAGCACATTTTTGTCAAATATAAAGTCTTCAGGAAAAAGCAGCATTTCCCTTTGCCTGAGGCGTACTTCACACTCTCACGTGTGTTGAAAAATGCAAATAATATCAAATGAAAGAGTTCAATGGAAGTATGAGTTTATTTACACAGATTATGTGTTAGTGGGTAGGTGAGTTTAGTTGCAGTCTTCATTTTTTTTAATTCATTTACCTTGAGATGCAAAGGTTTAGTTTTTTTATCGGAAAGTATTCATGACAAACCATTTTAGTATTTTGCATAATAACTAGAGCTATGAAAAACATAAAAATAACTTCCCTGCACATCATTCATAACAAATCTCTCCTAATCTTAATACCAGAGACCTGACAGGTATCTTCATGCAAATTGACAGGAGAGTTCTTAATGTACCGCATATTGTGAATATACTATGAATGCTATTTTTCTTATATTTAGGAGGGTATGAATTTTCCAGTAGAATTAGGTAGATTAGAAAAAACTTAATCTTGTCTAAGTTGGAAGACGAGAGGGAATGAATAGAGAGACAGAGTGGCTGGATACCTGATGTTTCATTCATTCTCTCCTTGTTGTCCAAGTGAAAAAAATAAAAATTTGTTCACGAGTCATAGAACCACTTTAAAATGCTCATAGATTATACCACTTTCAGTCATATGTTATCGCCTGAAAGAGGTGATCTTTACTTTCCATTTAGAGTGATTTTTTAAAATATGGTAAGCATTTCTCATATATAAAATTTTGGAGACAACAGTATTATAATGGAATAACATAATATTAAAAAGTGATACTTAAAAGCGATTTTCCTAAATCCATGAAAAAAAGGAAAAACCAAAATATCATCCCTTTATTTTAATGTAAAAATGTGCATTTGATTACCCAAATTCCTGCCCTAAGCATTCTCAATAGGATATATAGTTGTACATTTAATGCGAAGCAACTCTCAAAATTAAACTTCTAAAAAGATGGGGAAAAATTCAGTATGTAGATAACTTTTACCATTTCCACATACTTTATTTTAATTCTCTAAACTCTTTCAGCATTTAAAGACCACGATCTGCACTCAAAATACTCAAATGGGTTTATTTTCTCATTAATGTGGACCTGTCCTCCAATGATGTGGATTACAGCCTGTGTGAGTTTTGTCCATATCCTCTCTGAAGTTAATCATCAAGAATCCACAAAACACTAGGACTTCCTCATAATTTCTTGCTATCATTAGAATAATGCGCTATCCACTGTTCATCTTGCCTGGGCCTAGCCCATCCTTTTCAATAGTTCATTTCTTTGATGACTCTCTCTTCTCTGGTTCTGATCCATACATTTTCTTTTGAAAGGTGTTGCAGTCTGCTCATACCTACTACATGCCTCTCCTCTGAGGTGATACTGATATTAATTTCTTCAGAGATTTCCATAATTCATAGCCATATAGAAATACTGGTAGAATATATAGATCAGGGTAGGAAACTCCCATTGAAGAAACTCCTTGCATCAGGGGAGATTGATCTGTGCTCTGAGAATCAGCTGAGGCCATTGAAAGGTTAAATGACTTGGCTAGGATCACACAGCTACTACATGTGAGAACCCAGGTCTTGACTCTGGACCCAACTCCCTATTCACTATACCATTGCTTCCTTTCACTGGGAGAATATTGTTATTATTAAAGTAATAGACTTTGTTTTAGGAAGAAATGTCGAGTCCTTAAAGGAACTTTGTAATTTCCCAAAGGCAACCTAGTTCATTCACTTTTTCCTGCTTAATGGGTTGCCCATAAATACGTATATACATATATATACATATATATGTGTGTGTATAGACACACATATGTATATGTGCACATACATATGTGTCTATATGTATGTATGTATGTATGGAGAGGCGAGGAGAGAGAGAGAAAGAAAGAGAGAGAGAGAGAGAAATCTGGCTTTATGTAGTAAGAAGAGGAAACACTAAAATATTCTGTCATGACTGGAAAACCTTTCATGACTCCATTTCTCAGCATTCAACCCTAACTCACTGTTATTCCTGTAGGGAAAAAATAGGAACCACAATCATTTCTAGACATTTTGATAGACTAAAAATGTAGAATGCCCCCCAAATATCTGGTTGCTTAATAGTGGAAAATAAGGAGAAATAAAATATTAAATAGATTACATAAAATGGGTAATTTCATCCACTATTTTAACAACTATTTGTTGTCCTTGTGTAAGAGACACTTAAAACCTTGTCTAAATGGCTACTCTAGTCTTGTGGCTTTAGTCTTAAAAGACTCCTTTCACAACTGTAAAAGCATTTGCACACTTCCCCCTTGTCTCCAAACCTTAATCATGAAGGGTCTTCTCATTCCAATTATAACCCCTACCAAATACATGGCAAATATTCCCATGAAATTCCCAGAAACCTCCCTTTCCTCCCTTGAGTGATTCCCCCTTTCTCTACCCCTTCCTTGTCTATGAAAGGTCTTACTTATCTGTGTTAAATTTCTGCAGAATGCTTCTGCTTAGCTGCGTTCTTTCAGCAGGTCTGAAATGTTATGGAAACTAAGTCTATTCCATAGGAATTAGAAGCTGTCATCAGCAGTGTCCTTAGCCTGCTAAGTAAATCTCTTTATTTTCAATTTGGCCTCCTCCCTATGACTCACAGTTACTGGACTCCATCTGAAGGGTGTGCCTCTTCAAAGACATCTGATTTCTCCCAGTTGAAAAATTTCTCCAAGGCTTAATTCTTCCTATATGGCTGCAGTTTTTGTCCTTGAAACCACCAATTTCCATTTGTCCACTCTATTACTGCTACCATGGACTGGAACTGTCATCTGCTACCATGAAGTGTTATCACTCTCTTTTTGATAAAATTATCCCCAGGTCAACATGCCAAGAAGATTAGTCAACATATTTTTCTACTATCTTGTTAGTCAGAATTTCCATACTCAGCTTGCATTTAGGTTCCTTTGAAGACTTATTTTCCTATACTTTCCCTCTCAGCAGAAAACCTTCCAGGTTTTACTCAGAGTTGGGTTAAGGACTTTGAATTCCCTTCAATTCTAGTTATGTCTTCTGACTTTACAAATTACCTTGAAGCTTTGGCTAACTACAGGAAGTCATTTAGTAAGACTGAATATTGAGGGGCTACGCAGATCTGGTGACTTGTGCCTTGTTTTACCATGCTACACAAAGGTCCCTGGGAATACACTAGATTCATGTTTATTCATAAAAGACAGAAGATGATCAAGAAATAACTAAAAAGTAGTATTTATAGTCAATATTTCCTAATGTTTGAAGGTCGATATTTTCAGTTTTAGTTTCTTTTAACCCAAGAAAGCGGTAATCCAAATTTTTCTATAGTCTCTGATCATGTCAGTCATGTTGCCCTATATGTTACATGAGAGGCAGTGGGCTAAGGATGGGGTAGATCAGTAGCTCTGAAGTCCTAACCTACGGAGGAAGAAGATAGCAAGAAATTAAAAGAAAGGAACATAAGAGATTATTAACTAGGGGTTAAGAAAAATACATGCACACTAATCAAATATCAGCTTGAACAATCAAAGCAGAATTTTCACTGGCAGCAACTCTTGTTTTAACACCAAAATCATGGGTGGATTATACAGAAAAAAAACTTTGTATTTTAATTTCCTATCAAAATGGAAAAGTTATAGATGAAATCCCTAAATGAGACGCTTATTAACATTTAAGAAATTGGGAATGGAACTATACACGGGATTTTGTCAATGTAGAGAACTCCCTCTACCAATTCATGTCAGCATCTTTTCAGCAAATTGGGGAGTTGAGAAGCTAAGTGACATTGCTTGTGTGACACAGTCACTATATAATAAAAATAGCACTTCAACCTATGTATTCCTGGCTTTAAGACCTGTTCTTAACACAATGTTGACTCTTACATTTAAAAAATTAGAAGAAAAAAATCTCTCATCCCACTTTCTACTGTAGTGAATCTTTCTCCCTAATGTGAAAAAGTCAGTTGTCGTAAAATGGTTGAAAATTGGCTTTTCTGTGTTTAATCACATTATTCAGGTAAAGTATCCAGTAACGCAGTTCCACTATTTCAATGATGCTCAGGAAAAATATTAACATAGATATAAGCATATGAAGAGATACCTTCTATAAATGATCCTTTAATAGACCATAGTAGATCTTATACTGTAACCAATTAACCAAAGTGAAAACAGTCCATTGTACTTGACAAGGAGACCAAGGGAGTTGGGTTCGGTAGCTAGGTAGGTAGCTAGGTAGCTGTTCTGTTTGCTCTCAGGTGATTATGGCAGAACTAAAGAATACTACACTAATGATCCAAATTACACTGCACCACATGAATCACTAAGTACAATTAACACCCAACACGCCCCTACCCATAGGTTCTTAATGAAAGCCAACCAGTTCCAGCTCCTAAATCGAAACAGTGACAAACACACCTAGGCTCATCCATAAATTTAAAAAACTACACAGCTGGCATCAATTACCTCTGATTAAAAATATTATAGCAGATTTGGCACTGCAGTTCCCAATCCCAGCCCTGCTGCTCAAAACTATATCACTCAGCCAATTTCATTTACATCAATTGAAACCTAGAATATAAAGGGCTGGATCAACAGCAATCTAAAAGAAAAAGGGGGAAAGGAGGGGAAAAAAATTTCACCAGTTTTCCTTCTATTTTAAACTCTAATTGGAATGTAGCCAAAAGGATACCATTTGGAGAGTGTAAGATGTTTTTAGACGTTTTGTACAGATGGGCTCTTTAAATTGATATCGAACTGCTAGCCAACATCTATGAACAAACATGCTAAACATAATAGGGCCCATTGAATGGTGAGATAATTAGTAGGCAAAATGGAAATGGTGTCAAAATGTAAATAAAATAAGCCCTTTTACATTATGGACTCTCTTAACATGAACAATGTTCTCAGTTTACCAAGGTCCATTGTTCTGAAAGGATCCTGTAAAACTATATGCACCTGTTAGGGGGAAATTATGTAGTGAATTTTTGTAATGCAAAATTAGTACGCAACTTTGTAGGCAAAGAAAGATTTGGGTCATAAGTCATGTGTAGAGTCCTGCAGATGTTTTCAAAAGCTACCTTTAGAAGTTTATATAAAAAATGCTTCGGAAAAGCCTAGGAAAAAGGGAAATATAAAAATGTCCAGGAATTTTTCATTTAAATATGTATTCTGATTTTATTTACCCTAAAAATCCCATTTTACTTGAGAGGAAGGGAGGCATAGTGGATAGGACATCAATCTTGGAGTCAACAAGTCTTGGATTTCAGTCCCATCACAGACACTTTCAAGCTGCGGAGTGAATTATTTAACTTCCCATATCTATTTTGTCATCTCTAAGATAAAGGGAATTGGATGTGATGGCCTCTAAGGCTCCTTCTGACCCTAAATCTTGGATTTCATGATTCTTCGAATGAAAAAAAGGCGCAGATTTAGCTATTATTATCTCCCAAGTTTTGTTTGGAATATGTGGCCTATCTTCCAAATTTCTCTTCCAAAGCCTTATTCATGGTGCCATTGAAGTGTCCTTTGTTTCTGGAGGGCTATCCTAACAAATAGTAAGCTGGGGTAGGTCCTTCCATGCAAGAAAGACTTCATGCCCTTGCAGTGAAAAGATCATTGGCTTTGGAGATATAAGACCTGGGTTCAGGAACTTGCTTTCCATATGACTTTGGGCAAGTCACTTCTATTGAAGCCTAAATTTCCCCAGCTATAAACAAGGGCTTTAGGCTGGATGATCTCTGGGTTCTCTTCTGAGTTTGAACAATGATCCAGACCAGGTGACATACTTTTACACTTACTATACTAGGGTCAGTCTAAATTTGTAGAGATTCATCAGCAGATTGGTGTCAGCGTGATACTTTTTTTGTCCACATTAGTTCGAGAAGCTTGTAGTTAGGTTGGCATCTGCGTCAATCCAGGAAGAGTGCTTATTGATAACCTAAGAGATCCTTTGAGTATTCAATTATGTGTCACCAATACATACCTATAATATTAACAAAAGTGAACCATTTTTTCCCTCCTAGAAACTTATTACTATCTATACTATCTACTTTTTCCCCACTTGAGAATTTGAGTAGAAATCTCTCTATTTTTTGTAAAATATCAATCTATGAAAAAACCATGTCAACATTTAATTATAGAGGGTTCAATGTAGCAGACAAAAAGCATATTCTTCAGGTCTGAGGATCTGAACCTGAATTCTGATGCTACCATTTATCATATGTGTGACCTTTGACAAATTCTTTAACAAGAACTTTGTCTCCCTCACCTTCAGTTTTTCCATCTGTAAAATGAGGGATTTGTATTAGATGATCTCTAAGGTCCCTTCCAGCTCTAAACAGACTATCATATCATTTCTTTATTGAAAGCCAGAATAAAAAACATATACTCCTTAATTATGCATTCAGTATTACATAAAGTAAAGGTTGAATGACGTAGTAGATACAAAACTAGACTGTAAGTCAAGAATTCTGAGTTTTCTTCTCGATCTCAATTTTTTTCACCATGTGACCAACCACTTAATAATAAAATAAAAAATAATAAGGCTTGTTGTGACTGACTTGAAGATCATAATGGTAGTTTGAGTGAGAGAAAACCAACAGGCATTGGTTGGAAGGGCATGGGATTTGGAAAGAAAATCTTCTTAAACTAATAAGAATGGTAATAACATTGTCTTGAATTATCCTCTACCCTTATAGCTCTGTCTGTGCTCTCTTATCAAGAAGAAATTAAGAATCAGATTGTGGAGAAAAGTCATATAGATATAGCAGATAGAAATGATAGAAATAGATGATAGAGCATTTATTAAGTGCTTACTACATGTCTTACTACATGGGAAGGTTATCTCTATTTCTCCTACAAAATGAAAATTATTTCTTCTATCCTACGTTAAAGGACTAAAAGTAAAACAAATCTAAAATTTCCTTTTTTGTTTATTAAATGTCCTAAATTTCCCTCTTTGGGCACATTGTTAAGTATTTAATATTTACTTGCTGAATTTAACTGAATTGCTAGTAAAGCATGTATTTGACAATGCCTTCTGAATCAACTGGAGAAAGACAACATATTTCAGAGTCTAATATTCCTACATTAACTGTTTAAACCTCTCTCAGTCACTCAGAGGATGTTGTAGAAAGCCAAGGCTGGGATTGTAGATGCATAAATGCACTTCTCAGTGGAGGGTACTGAGGCAAAAAAACAAAAAACCCAAATGTTAGCACAAGAAAATAATAGTGACTTCACTGGAATGTAATGAGTTACAGAGGCAGGAACATTAGACTTAGATAGGAAAAACCTGGATCTGAATTATAGTTTTATTACCATTTACCAGCTTTGTAATCCTAAGTAGAGCAGTTAATATTTCCAAACCTCAGTCTCCCCATTTATAAGGGAAGGATCCTGTCTCACCTGATCCATAGGAGTACATGATGATCAAATGAGATAATGGATGTCAAAGTGTTTGATACCTGTCAAGGACTATTCCTGAGTAAGGAATGAAGTATTATCAGATTCATTATCAAACAATAAGTAGCATTAAATGCACATGACTGGACTACAGACTAGGTCTCATAAAAAATCCATTTAAAAAGGCAACAAGATAGAGTAGATAGAGAGAAGGATTTAGCATGAGGAAGATCTGTATTTGAGTTCTACCTCGCACTTAGCTGGGTAACTCTGAGCATGTCATTTAACCATTCTGGGCCTCAGTTTCCTCCTCTGTAAAATGAGGGAGGTTGTACTTGATGACCCCCAAGAGCCCTTGCAGGTATTAACCCATGATTCTATAATGTTGGGATTTCATGAAGGGGTATTCACCTTTCAAGAAGAAACATTACAATTAGACTTATTGGAGTAGATCATACTTAATGAGAAATTTTTAAGCATCACCTCACAAGAAGCAGCCTTATTGAGCATTATACTTATTTGAGTAGAGTACACTCGAAGGTGTGATGGTTAAGCCACTAAATAAATCATAGCTCTCAATGTCACAACAGTGAGTTTATTTCCACTCATGTTTAAGGTACGAACACTTTCATGTTCATAACATAGGCATGTCCCATTCAGTCAAATGTGGGTAGGAGGGAACTGCACCTGCTGATTAAATAGCTTAATGTGACTTCAACATTCAGTGACTACTCAAGAAATCAAAAGGGGCCTTTGTTGGCATTCATACTAGAGAGATGAAAAAACATGACTGTATTCTTACCCCACTTTTAGCTTACCATTGTGGTAAAAAGCAGCTAATTATCTTAATGGATCCTTAACAGACCACTAATTGTACAGCGACAGAAGAGAAAGAACAGAGGAAACTCAAGGCCAAACAGACCAGAGTCTCTGTTTTGTAATGACTCTAATACATTATACTGCCCTAAACAGTCTTATTAGCATCAGATGATGAGAACAGTGGTGATGCTTACTGCCTATGACTTACTTTTTCTGATCCCAGTTTTCCAATTATCTGGTCACATCTCAGAGTTAAAGCTCCATCCATTATTTCTTGTATCCCAGTGATTCCCCAAATTATACCCTCAATCCTGATCCCATCCTTTCTAAGCCCTTAATTTGCCAGGAAGACTGGGATAACTTTTCTTCACATTGTCATCGTTGTTCAGTTATTTTCGATCCTGTTTGACTCTCTGTGACTCCTTTTAAGGTTTTCTTGGCAAAGATACTAGAGTTTCTTTCTCTAGTTCATTTTACAGAAGAAGAAACTGAGGCAAACAGGGTTAAATGACTTTTCCAGGATCACACAGGTAGTGTCTGAGAACATATTTGAACTCAGTAAGATAAGTCTTCCAGACTTCAGGCTCAGCACTCTATCCACTGGGCTACCTAGCTGCTCATACTGTCTATCAATCAATAAATTAACAAGCAACTGTTAAATATCTGCTATATGCCAGGCACCATGACAGGAACTCTGCCATCCAGTGAAGTTGACCTCCTTGCTGTTCCTTGCACATGATACTCCATTTTCCCCACTCTGAATTTTAACTGAATGTGCCTCCTGCCTAGAATGCCTTCTCCATTGCTACCTCCTCACTTCCCTGGCTTTTCAAGTCTTACCTTCTGCAGAAAGTCTTTCTCAGTCCTCCTTAATCCTAACTCTTTCCTTCTGAGGTTATCCTGTATATAACTTATTTGTACATAGTTGCTTACATGTTATCTCTCTCATGTGAGCTTCTTGAAAACAGGGATCATTTTTTTTGCTTTTCTCTCCTCAATAATGACAAAGAATAGGTGTTTAATAAAAGCTAGCTGACTGGACTAGCCAAACACAAAAATGAAAGTCACTCAGGTATCTATTCTCTGCCTAGTTAAATGATAAAGTCAGAGCTACCGAGGTTCAAATCCAGGAAGGTCACATTAATATAGGGAATTTCCTGTGTCAAAAAGGAGGTTCAGACCTTTTATAATGCAATGCGTAAGTCCTAGATAGTGGCCTGAAGCACAAAGAGATTAAACTACTTTCCTACTGTGTAAAAGGCAGAATGTGAACCCTAGCTTTTCCAGTTTCAGGTCAGTCTTTATGTACTATACCATGCTGTTTTGACAGGAATAAAAAAGATAGAAATAAAGGTTGTGATATTCTTAGAGTCTACGTCAAGGCTAACTCAACACTAATAATTCTTACCACTGGATTTTCCCACCACCTATGTTAGGTATCTGTGTGCTTGTTACTTGGCACACAGTAGGTTCTTAATAAAAGTTTATTGATTAATTATCACTTCCTGTCCCATTCAATCCACCTTCTTAATAATCAGAGCTTCAGTCCCTATGTAACCATGGTGTCAGAGCATCCTTTCTGAAACAGGTACGTTGGTATAATTTTACAAGTGCTTCATAAAATTCCTCTCTTTTTGCCCACCAAGGAAAACCTGAGAACCTCAATAGTTTACTTATTTCGCTTCATTAAAAAAAAAAAAAGAATCCTCAGGCTCACAAAAATGCTCACTTAGGATAACAAGACATTAAATACAGAAAAAAGTTTATTTACACAATGAAAAATATAGCAAGGGCTTGTGTAAAAAAAAAAACAAACAAACAAAGCTTCCCACAGAGATAAAAGATTTAAATCTGAACCCATAGACAGCAAAATATACAAACAAATAAATAAGCCTCTCCCAATTCCCACAGGGATCCGTATAATTCTCCCAATTTATAATACTACCCTTTGTGGTTCAGAAGTACTAGAGAATAAACTTTTCCACTCTATCTCATCTCCCTACCTGCCATCTCTGTGTAACTGAATAGCAGAAGACAAGGTCTAAATTTTTCCTCTGTATCATAGTTTTGTGCCTTTTTGTTTGGTCTTGGCCTTTCTGTCAATCCATAGTTTTGTAATTCCATTCCATGTTAATCTTGTGGCACAGCTAGGTGGTTCAGCGGATACAGCACTGAAGGCCTGAGTTCAAATCCAGTCTCAAGCACTTACTTGCTGTGTGACCCCAGACAAATCACTTAATCTCTGTTTATCTTAGTTTCCTTATCTGTAAAATGGGGATAATAACAGAACATATTTCCCAAGTTTTTGGATCAACTAAGATAATTATTATAATGTACTTAATATAGTGCTAGGAACATAGCAAGTGCTATCTAAATATTATCTAATTTTATTATTACTACCTCCTAGAGTTGTGAGGATCAACTGAAATAATAATTGTAAAGCATTTAGCACAATTCCTGGCACAAAGTAAGTCCTAAGTAAATGTTAGCTATTATTTCTGTCTTTCTCACCACCATGATAGTCCATCGCTCTACTTCCAGTTCAGCATCCCCATACAACGTTGATTGCTTCTCTTCAGGAAGCTGTTCAGTCACTACGTCTGACTCATTGTGACCCTATGGATCATAGCATCCTGCAAAGATGTCTTTGGAAGACACATTAATCAAGACTCTTAGAAATAAGTCTCTTTCCAGGTGTACTTCCAATTTGGTGTCTCCACCCTGTCAACCTTCCACTCTAGGTTGTTGGTGTTGTCATTTTCAGTTGTGTCAAACTCACAAAGATGAGCTTTCCTGACTCCAGGTCTGGTGCTCTACCCACTGCTCCACCTAGCTGCCCACATACCTGTCTCTACGTTTTCATGGTATTTTCTCCCCATTGAGGTCTTCTATTCCCTATTATACAGAATCAGTACCCCAACTGTGTTTGTGCTGCAGAAGTCTTTTGCACTCAAGGAGGCAAAAGGATTAATAATTTCAAACTGCACTAAGACTTTGGGGACATTCTATATTAGGTTACTTTTTTCATAAATTATAATATGCTTCAGAGTCTGTTGCTCAAGAATCATCCTGGTTATGTTCCATTACCTTCCATTTTAAGATGGCAGGACCAGAGTCATTCATAGTTACTACTTCAACTCCAGAATGCAACCCCATTCCATCTCTCCCACCACCAAGGGATGAATTCATTCTAGGTCAGTAGAATGTCTAGTAACCATACTATCAAATGGTTCACACCTTCCTTCAGAACCTACACAGTCTACATTACTTACATTAAGAGCGAAGTGAAAGGCCTAAGTTTGTTCATCTAAATGATAGTTATATATGTTGCTCTTACTTGACTCTATATCTCATAGTCTCTTGGCACAGTCCAGGAACTTGTACCTTGTCTAGAAATTTCCTTGCCTCGCCCCTCAACATCTCCTCCTCCACAATTATCAATATGCCCTACATTTTTTGTCAATACTCAGAAGTTCTGTTAGTCCAGCTACTATACTCCATCTCTATAGGGATATCTCCTTACAGCTGCAGCTGGTGAAGCTGCCATCACAACTGCTTCCTCAATGAAGGGTAACCATTCTTTTAAGAAGGCAAACTAGGTGGCACAGCAGATTGAGCACCAGATCTGGGGTCAGGAAAACCTCAGTTCAAATCTGGCCTTGGATACTTACTAATTGTGTGACCCTGGGCAAGTGACTTGATCCTGTTTGCCTCTGTTTCCTCATTTGTAAAATGAGCTAGAAAAGAAAGTGGGGAATCACTCCAGTATCTTTGCCAAGAAAATCTCAAATAAGGTCACAAAAGTTGGACACAATTGAAACAACTGAACAATAACATCAAATTATTTTAAAATGAAACTGATGAGACCAACATGCCTCTGAGGCCAGTCAATGTATTTCCAGCACTATTATTAACCAAGCTTACCATATACAAAATGTATCCCGAGTTCCGCACCAACCAACTTCAAATAAACTTTTGGCATACACTGACTGATAATTTCAAGTTACCTTTGAATTTTGCTTCTCTTTCATCAGTGGCATCCAATCATTTCCCAAGTTCTATTGATTCTCACTCTGCCATGTCAAGTATTCATTATTTTCATTACATTCTTATTGGCTTCGTGTCTATTAGTTCAGGTTCTAATTACTATTGCCTATATTATAGGAATATCCTTATGACTACACTCTGTGCATCTTATTTCTCTGCCTTTTATAATTTTTACTATGAACCAATGCCAAAACCACTGCTCTGATGGAGACATCTCCCTATTCTAAGGTTTTAAATGGCCCCTGTTGCTTAGCAAATGAAGTCCAAACTTTACCTTGCCACTGAAGGTTTTTTTATTCTCTACTCAAGGACTAACTTTCCATTCCTAACCCTCAATAATGGTATGGACCCAATCAGGGTCTCTTAAATCTGAATTGTCACCATGCTGTTCACTCTGTCTGAATTGTCACCAGTGCTGTCTCTATTTCCATTGTGACCTGTCAAAATCTTCTTGGATCCTAAGCCAACAAAAATCAATAATATTTCTATTTAATAATAATAAAATCTAAAAATCAATAATAGAAAGAGAAGACTCCTTCAAAATGACTCATAAGTACATAAAGTATTTGGGGATCAATCTATCAGGAAAAAATAAAATACTTGTATAAGTTCAATTAGAGAATTTTCCTTAAAAAAATGAAGAACTTAATTAGTTGAAAGAATAGTCAGTGCTCAGGAATGGAGCATGGTACATAATAAAATTAAAATTCTACAAAAATGCACAGTTTTAATGATATAATAATCAAACTATAAATAGGATGCTTTATAGAACTTAATAATGCAAAATTCATGCGGAAATACAAAAGATCTAGAATTTCATGGGAAATAATGAAAAAGGTAGAGATGGAGTAGGACATCAATCTAAAATTATAAACAGTAGTCCTTAAAACTATTTGGTTTTGATTAAAAAGCAGAAGTAGATCAGTGGAATAAACTAAAGGTAAAACAGAGACAATGAAACTCAATCTCCCAGTGTTCAATATACTGGAAGACATAAATTACTTAGGAAAGAACTCCCTGTTTGACTAAAACAGCTGGGAAAATTAGAAAACTATCTAGCAGAAATTAGGTTTAGATAACATCTTATGCCATATTAACCATAAATTCAAAGTGAATACATGACCATAAAATTTAAGATAATACCATAAAAACTTAGATGAGAAGGAGATCCTATACCTTTCACAGTTATCAGAAAAGGAATTCTTAAAAGAACAAGGGAAATAACCAATTATAAAAGATAATTGATTACATGAAATTGAAAAGACTCTACAAAAACAAAATTAATGCATCTAGGATAAGAAGGAAAGCAGTCAAATGAAATCAAATTTAAATCAATTTAAATCAAATTCCTCAGATAAGGGTTTGGTGTCCAGGATATATAGAAAACTAACAGATATATACATGGTGTCCCAAAAGTCTAAGTGCAACAATCAGTTGGGTCTCTGGGAAGGGGAGAGAGAACAACTCTTAGGGAAATTCTGGTGGTGTAAAAATCAAAATATTTCAATAAAATCTGTCCCCTCTAAATCCAGTCCTTCAAGGTCCAGGTCAAATATCCCTCTATCAGTCAATCAGTAAATAGCTATTAAGTGCTTACTGAGTGCAAGACACTGTACTAAGTGCTAAGGATACAAAAAAAGGCAAAAGAAAGTCCCTATCCTTGGGGAAAACAACACAGTAACAGAAATGTACAAAACTGTATACAAGATAAATAGGAAATAATTAACAAAAGGAAGGCATTAGAATTCAGGAAAAAGTAACTGGGACTTAAAGGAAGTCAGCGAAGTCCTTTGTGAAACTTTTCATAAATTCCTTCCCCCATACCAATCACATGTTATATCTGTCTGTCTACCCAATTCCCTCTCTTTCCTTCTCTTTTTCTCTTTCTTTCTGACTCTCCCTTTAGCCTACTAGAGGTGGACGGTTCTCCAATTAGTAACCATTCCTCTTTGACATAGGCCTAAGGAAGGAGCAAGCAACATATACTCTGGTTACTCAAGCCTTTCATTAAAGAGTCCAAAATTCATGTCTTCCCAGAAGCACAGACTTAGCATTCCATGGGAAGTGCCGTAGCCAGAAGATGTCACCTAAAGTGGCACAGGACAAGGTTCTGTAGACACACACACACACACACACACACACACACACACACACACACACACACACACAAACCCTTCACTGGATGACCATTATAATATACAACCAGGTACCACAGAGGATCATACTTATGACAAAGACTAAGTTCAGCGAAAATGTGAGGTAATTCAAGACCTATCTAAATCCCATGGCCTCCAAATATCTATATACAGGTATAATAAAGGGTAATGGTCAAAATGAACTAGAGATATTAACACAAGAAAGTAAACTCTGCCTCATAATTTAGGGATGTTTAGCTTGGAAAGGAGAAGACTTAGGGCAGAGTATAATAGCTGTTGTCAAGTATCTGAAGGACTCTCATCTAGAGGAAAGGTTAGATTTATTTTACTTGGCTCCAGAGGATAGAATTAGAAACAATGGGTGGAAATTGCAGAAAATCAGATTTCAACTTGACAGAAGGAAAAATTTCTGAACTAATGGTGTCCAAGAGGGGAGTGGGATGCTTCAATAAGGAGTAAGTTACCTTTCACTGATGGACTTCAAGCAGAGACTGGATGATCACTTGCTAGACACAGACTTTAAGGTCTTCTATAAACTATTTCACACTTACCTTTTCAGCCTTATTTAATACTATTCCCTTCCATGAACTCTATACTCCAGCCAAATGGAACAGCTAGCCATTCCCAAACTTTACTGTCTGTGCATTCAGAGAAACCTCCACATCCAAATGTACTCCTTCCTTTTATTCACATCTCAGAATACTCTTTTTTTTTCAAAGGTCAGTTCAGGAACCCTCTCTTTTCTGAAGCCTTCCCTTTCCCTTGCCCCACTTGCAAGCATTCTCTTCTACTTTAACTTTCCTTGTGCTATAACTATTTGTGGATTGTATTACCATCGTCCCCTACACTGGCATATACACACATCAATAGAAAATAACCCCCTTGAGGACAGTAACTTCACATGTCTTTTAACCTCCATTCAGAGCCTCATAGAGAGCGATTAAAAATGTTTACTTGAATTTTGTTATCCTATATTGTTGGACATGATGTAGAGAGGATAAGGGACAGATTTTTCTTTGCCAACTCCCATATTCTATGTAAGATAATATAGTATAATGGAAAGATCATTGAATTTGAAATCAGAGGGTATTGGTTGAAGGATAACTACTATTTATGATCTATCCTGGGTCAAATCACTTTATGTCTCTAGGCCTCAGCTTCCTCATCTATAAAATAATGGAACAAATTATCCCCCAAATCCCTCCAATCTCTTGATTCTTTTATTTTATTCATATTGGTCAGAATATGTGAAAATTTGTGCTTTACCTAATTCTCCCACTGAGGTTGAGAAAAGGGCCTAAGACTTAGTTCAGAAATACCTCTAGCATAGTGAGTGACCAGAGAAAGCTGTCTACACTAACTGCCTCGACTTTCCTCTTACTCTCTTCTTAACCCTCTGCCATCTGGCTTCTAGCTTCATCATTCAACCAAAACCACCCTCTCAAAGTCTCCATTGATCTCCTATTGCCCTATCTAATGGCTTTTTCTCAATCCCCTTCCTTCTTGATCTCTCTGCAACATTTGACACTATCAGCCTTCCTCTTGGATACTCTCTACTCTCTAGGTTTTTGTAAGTCTGGTCTCTTAGTTCTCCTATTTATCTGGCTTCCCCTTTATTTCATATTACTCCTACTAAGAGATAAATAGAAGGCTACTTATCTCTTTGTCTCCTACGTTGAATCTTCATCCAAGTCACATCTGCTCCCTACAGATATCCCCCAGAGCTCCATACTGGGTCCTTGTTTTTTTTTTTCTCTCTGTACTCTCTCACTTGGGGATTTCACCAACAGCAATTAGTTCTCTTAGCCAATGCTTCTACATCAATTCAGGCATATTTTTTCCTGAACTGCAGAACTACATCACTAACTTCCTTTTGAACATCTAAATTGAATGATCCATAGACATTGAAATCCAATATATCCAAACTACAATTCATTATCTTTCCCCTCAAATATTCCACCTTCTGAACTTCACTATTACTGTTCAGGGTACTACCATTCTACCAGTTACTTGGGTTGGCAGCCTCATTGTCATCTTTAGTTTCTTACTCTCCCTCATCGTGCATACCCAATCTATTGCTAAATATTGAAATTTCTACTTTCACAATATGTCTTTTATAAATCCCCTTCTCTCTATTCATACAGCCACAAACCTAGTTCAGGTTCTTCTGTCACTTGAAGTATTTTAAACCTACTTGTTATTCCCCTTGCCTCATATATTTCTCTATTTCAATCTCTCCTCACTTAATTTACAATACGATTTTCCTAAAGCATAAATCTGACCAGGTTGCTCCATTCAATAAGTTCCAGTGTTTCCCTAACCAGAAGGATCAAATACAAAGCCTTCTGTTTGGCATTTAGAGTTCTTCACAACCTGGATCCTTCCTCCTTTTCCAGTAATCTTACATATTACTCCCCTCCTTACACTTTTCAGTACAACCACACTTGCCTTCTTGTTGGTCCACACAATACACTCTATCTCACAGTACACTCCATGTGCTTTTAGACTAGTTGTCCCCCATCATGGCCTACAACCTGCCTGCTGCTGTTGACAGAAGCAACCTTAGACATCCTCTAGGCATGTTTAAAAATGGGAAACATACATCCAGAAAAATTAAGTGACTTTCTCAAGATTATGAAGATCATGACCATCAGGACTTGAACACACAACTCCTGACTTTTAAGTTCAATACCCTTTCCACAAAGACATTTTTTTTCTTTGCTACCCTATAGGAATCACTTGGTCAATCTATAAAAATTTATTAGGCATTTATGTGCTAACACTATATGAAGTGATGGAGATACAAAAAATAAAAAACTGACCCAGACATCAAGAAGAAAACATTCTATTAGGGGAGGAAGCATGCAAATAACTAGACAATATAAGATATGGTGAAAGTTATGTGAAAAGAGAAAGTATTAGCCTCTGCACCAGAAAAAGGCATCCTTCAGAAGGTATGATTTTAGTCAAGTTTTGAAGTCAAGTAACCTAAGAGGTATAGGTGAGGAGGTGAAAGCCATTGCAAAAGCACAAAGACAGGAGATGGAGAGTCATATTGTTTAGTATGAGAATTGGAGTAGCATATAAGAATAATAGGATTTGCTTATCACTTCCTGGTAGGGGCAGGATCTAGGTTGTGAACATAGTTAAATGGATAAGAGATTTGATCCTAAGGGTAATAGGGAGCCACTGGAGATTATTGAATAGACTGGGTGAATGGGAAAGAGGGAGGTTATATGGTCAGACATACACCTTAGAAAAATCATTTCGGTAGCTGAGTAAAAAAGATTGATTGTAGTGGGAAGAATTTAGGCAAGGAGACTAGCTAGACAGCTATTACAACAATCTAGGTAAGAAGTGACAAAGGCTTGAACTAGAGGGTGGCTGAATGAATGGAGAGAATGAGAACTTATATGAGAGATGTAGTGAAAATAGAAATCACCAGTATTTGCAATAGATTGGCTATGTAGGGTGACAGAGTGAGGAGTTAGGGTTGACACAGAGGTTGCAAGCTTGGGTTAGTGGGAAGATAGTAGTGTCTTCAACAGTAATAGAGAGTATAAAAATGGGAAAGATTTTTTTTTTGAAAAGAAGATAATGAATTCTCTTTTGGATTTGTTGAGTTTGAGATGACAATGGGATGTACAGTTCAAGATATCTAGTGGACAATTATAGAGGAGTGGTCTATGTAGAGATAATTGAACCCATGGTAATCCATGTGGTCCAGGACAGAGCTTTGGGAAACACCTATGGTTATTGAATGTGACATGGAAGAAAATCCAAGAAAGAAAAGGAGGAGTGATCATCAGATAGACAGGAGGAGAACCAAGGAAGACTAGTATCATGAAAAACTAGACAGGATAGACTACCAAAAGGAGGTGATAAGCAAATGCTATAGAGACATTAAAAAGAAGATCAGGAGTAAGGAAAGGCCTTTAGATTTGACCATTACAATATTATTGATAACTTTGAAGAGGGCAGTTTAAGTTGAAGGATGATGTCCAAAGTCAGATTGTACAGGGTTTAGAAGAGAGTAAGAGTAAGGGAAATGGGGTTATAATGTAAATCGGTAGTGTCCAACATGAGGCTTATGGCTGGCAGGTAGTAAGACTCCCAAGTGCAGCCCCAAGTAGATAAAAATGTAGTTTGGATATATTTAACAAAATATAAATAGATAAGGTTAATATGAAGTTTTCTTAATTAATATATAGCCAGCAAGGATCCTTATGTGTGGTTTAGTGACCTATTTCTATTTAAGTTTGATATCACTGGAGTAGATGATTTTCTCAAGGAGTGTACCTGGAAACAGGTAGGGAAAATATAGGATAATAATTAGCAAAGAAAGATGCTAAGTACATGTGACATTGATGCTATCTCACATGATGTGTAGGATAGGATGGGGTGGGGTAGGGTGGGGTAGAGTAGGATAGGGTAAGGTAATATAAATCAGAAAGTACAGAATCTTAGAATTTAGGGCTGCAGTGGACTTTAAAGATTACATATTTTAACACCCTAATTTTACAGATGAGGAATTTGATCATCAATAACACTAAGTGACTTAGCTAGTTAGTGACAGAGGTGAACTTTAAACCCAAGTCTTCAATGCTCTTTCCACTAGATTATAGTAATAGTATGGTAGGTTTATATACTCTTCCTACTCAGTATCACATTTAAAGATGGCAGGCAAAAATGTTCATATTATAAATGTGTGTAAGTAACAACATCATATCCAATGCGACCTACAAACCTTTCCATATTGCATGGAGCATGATCTTTTTTGGTTCTGTAATGCCTATCATTATTATGGTTCTTACTCTTCACTTGAAAGGCAGTTAAGCATGTGTCAATTATGATGAATCAATCAGTAAATATTTATTAAGGTCCTATTTTGTGAAACGTACTATACTAGATGCTGAAGATACAAAAGAAACATGAGCATGACCTCTTTGAAGAATCAAGGAGCCTATATCATCACTCTACAGAATGTGAATACAAAATAAAAACAAATCTTTTCACTGAGAGATTTACTTTATGTGAACTGTTGCCCATTACTCTGATACCAGTTCTTTTTCTGTGAGTCTTCTAAACATTTTTTCCTCCTCATAGTTAATCACATTTCACTTCACCAAAAAAGCTATTTATTTTGCTGCTAGTATTCCCCCTTCCTGTATACCCTTTCCAGCAAAGAGGGGATTTAATCTTCACAGTCTCACGGTGGATTGACTCTTTTGTGGGATGAGTGATCTGTCTTTTTAGTTCATGTTGAATATTGCATATGAATGGAATAGATTATTCTATTCAAGAGGCAGACTGTAACATGTGTAGTAAGTCCAGGCTTTTCAACTATAAACAAGGATGTCCAAGGTCACACAGCTTTATTCTCTTACCTGCACCCTTTCTGTCAGAATGCATACTACTCTTCTTGCTTCGGTTTTCCATCTCTTGATCTGCCAGCAATTCGGTGATTTTTTGCCAGAGTAGAAAATAAAGCTCTTCTGGACTTGAAGTCAAAAGATTGATGGTCTCTCCTGCCATTTAACTAGCTATCTAACCTTGGGCCAAGCACTTAACCTCCCTGAAGATTATACTATGTCCACAAGTAAAAAAGGAACTGATAATATGCTACCACTGCACAGAGTTGTGAAGATAAAATGAGAGAAGGTTAAGTCAAGCTTATTATAATTGTAAAGAGTTGCATAAAGGTCAGCTGTAATTATAACGATCTTTACTGTTACTTTGATACTCTAATAGATCTATGTTCTCAATGATATAGAACACAAACTATCCACACAATCTCATCCTATGTGACTCTTGTTCCTATCCCTTTGTAAATATCTCATTGTAAATCTACTCATTTTACTGGGAATCTTGGATAAGTCATTTAGCCTCACTATACCTCAGTTTCCTCATCTGCAAAATGAAGAGGTTATACTAAATTACATCTAACGTGTCTTCTAACGCTATATCTATGATCCTATGAGCTTTCAATTTTGACCCTATATTTCTATCAGCATAATAAATAGGCTGTCTGTCTGTTACCTTTCGCTTTCACTACTTGGCTATCCCATCTCTTCTTCTGCCCATAGAGAAATTATTATATCCTTTATGTCCCTATTTTGGTGAGCAATTCTTTATTGGCAATAGGTGGCCATACCTACCATGCACCTCACCATTGCCTTTTTGTTGATGATCTCTCAGTAGAGTGCCTGACCAATAGCAGGTGGCTAGTAAATTCTAATTGATTGACTAGCTGACCCTCAATTTCATTTTTTTTAAAGACTTGCTTTCCATGATTTAGAGATCAGTACTATGATCAGAAGAATAGTGATGTTAAAAAGATAGATTACTGTTTCATTGGAATCATTACAGTCATTAGTCAGTTTCCCAAAGTTAATAAAGCCCATTCTTTTAATCTTATTTAAATTCTTGACCCAGTTCAATATCAAACAGCTTGGATACATATTATGTATGCATAGATGTATGTATTGTGCATATGCACATATACATACAGATACATGTTCATGGATGAGGTTTATGGGCTGTCATCTAATTAAATATTATAGTCTGGATAATAGCCACTTACATCCCATTGCTGTCACTTTTTTTTCTTGTATGGCCAAACCCTTTTGAGTTTTTATGGATTTCATTTGGAGGGTTCTGCATGTTTTATGGCTTGATTCAATCAAACAACCTTGGGAATATCTGGAGAACCTCAATGTCTATAGGGAGCTCCTCTTCCATTTGGATCTGCAATGCAACTGAAGATTTATCATCTGCACTGCCACTGTGCCCTCAAGACCACTAGGAATCACCATCTGACCTACTGGTCAACCTGAGAAACTGGATTTGGCCGTCAAATATCTAAAGCTGAACCTTCCTGTATGTGTGGTTTTTTTCAATTAAAATGTCAAATGCTTGAGAGTTCAGGATTATTTCACTATTCTATTTGTATCTTTGGTGCAGTGTTTGGCACAGAGTAAATACCTAATGAATATTTTTAAATGTATCTACAGCACTGTTAAACACAATTGGTAAATGTGTATTTCCCTGTTTTATGACTTGGTTGAAATGAATAATTAAAAATTATTAAATATATCTTATAGCTTCTCATTTCCTTCAAAGAATCTTTTATGATTATAATAAATAAAAGTAGATATCACTGGGGAAAATTCTTAAAGGTAGTAATTTGTTTCTATAGAACCAATTTTCTTTAAATGGTAAATAACAAGTACAGTGAGATTTTGTATCACTTTCACCTTATAGCCATTTATGTAACTGTGAAATGATGTCTGCTATAGAGTATTATTTCATTTACAGCAGGCTGACTATTGCCTTCTGATACTTTAATTAATGATGATATTAGAAGGAGGAAGAGGAGTACTAGTGGCCGCAGCAGCAGTGATAGTGGTAGTAGTAGTAGTAATAATGGAAGGAAAAAGAGGACAAGAAGGAAGAGGAAGATTTCCTCTAACAATAATCATGTATTAATAATATTATTCATTATATATGTGAATTCAAAAAGTATCTATCAACATGAGGAACTCCAAGTATGGGAATTGCTATTTGTAGATCAAAACCAGTCTATAACTTAGTAAGCAGATGCTTGGGGGTTATCTGAGCCACATCAAGATTAAATAACTTCCATAGGGTCATGCAGTTGAGAAGTGTCACAGAAGTGGAATTTGAACCTAGGAAACCTACTCTAAGTCTACATCTCTGTCCACTATGTCATACTGCCTTGTGTTAAAAATGATATGCTAACAATAAGTGTAGCCCAAGTTTTCTGAGACTAAGGATTAGAGAGACATTGTAGACTGAACTGCACCTTTAAAAGGATCACAGAGATAGTCAACCAATGTTCTGAAAAGAACTGTTCTCATAACCAAGCATACTAAGGGGAGACTCAATTTGTACAGAAGAAATTAGCTTATCTGTGGATTCTAATGATTTTCTCCCAAGTTTTGAGGGCACCAGCTTAGACCAACAGTAATAAAAGACAAAAAAAAATTGTATAAGACTAGATAAAACCAGTAATTGCTGACAGCTTTTGAGAGCAGAGTCCAGTCAGAACTTCATGTTTTGTTCTTATTTCCTTGAACACAGAAGTGACTCTATCTGTGAATTCTATCATAGTCTATTTAATCTTGTTTAAATGTTTATCTTTGTTTCCTTATTACATATCTTACATAGCCCTTGAGAAGAAAGTACTTCATGGAAGAAGAGATTTTCCTTTTAAATTTTGGGGTATGTACTAAGCCAAGTAGGCACATGAGGGATGCAGTGAACAAAACACTGGGCCTAGAGTCAGTAAGACCTGAGTTCATATCTGGCCTCAGATACTTACTATCTCAATCATCCTGGGCAAGTTACTTAACCCCTGTTTGCCTTCATTTCCTCATCTGTAAAATGGAAAAAAATAAAAGCACCTCACTTCCAGGGTTATCATGAGGCTCAAATGATAATAACTGTAAAGCACTTAGCATAGTGTCTGATCCATATTAAGTGCTATATAAGAGCTAGCTACGATCATTAGAGTATTTGGTACTTTTTTTTATTGACAGAAATATTCCAGATCATAGCCACTAGGGTGCCTTTGAAACTGGTTAGACAAAATTTATAAGGAAAGAAAGACAATTGACATATTTGTCTCGAGAGCATCGTTCACAGCTTAGTATCACACATTTATACTCCATAAGTCTCTAAACAAGAATTACACTAATAATGATGATCACCAATGTGCTTCTAATATCACAGAATTCTAAAGTCACTGAGATAGGATGGGTTTTATTAACTTAATAAAGATCTTTAACTGTTTTTTAAGGTTTCTGTATTACAAATGGACACATGACCAATCTCAGTTGTATTCAGGCTAATATCTGTCATTATAGATATACTATAATTCAATACAGACAAACAAAAACTCTTTAAGATCTGATTGTGTGTTCATTTCCAAAGAAGTCATTGTCACACAAATGCTTTTGGATAAAGCTTTCAAGGTTTTTGCATGTTGTTCATGGCCTGATGAGTTTTCTAAGAGATTGGTTCCAGATTTCTAGTTGTGTTCTCAAGCATAGCTGCATAAAATAAATTGACTAACTCTGGACATAGTTTTGTTTCATTCCTTTGATGATGAGAAATGGCTTGGGCATGTGAGCCCTTGACCCAAGGAGACATCATCAAAGTAACTTATCTAGACACCTAACATGATTTAGCAATTGTTTACCAATGTTCTCAAATGCTTCTGTAAAATTGATGAATACTGTCTCTGAGTTCTTTAGCATTTAAAATGATTTAGTACTTTATTATATATTGCCTTTTCCTTCCCCCTAATTATTTCATTCTTTTTTTTCTTCTACATAGTCAAATTGTAAGTTCCTTGAGGAGAGAAGGCAGGTCTCATCATGATGTAGTAGAATTTGTCACTGGAATAGTTGAGTCTAATTTCCACTTAGTCTATTTAAAACTATGTGGACGTGGGAAAATCACTTGACCTCTATGATCTTCCTAATCTGTAAGATGGGAAATGACAATAATACAGGACTAAGTATTCAAATATTCGAGTCAATCAATATCATACATAAAAAGGAAATGACAATAATACTTATGCCACCTGCTTCACATGGTTATTATAAAGATCCCTTAAGGTAATACATGTGAATGCATTGTCAATGAAAGCTTGTATAAGTGTAGAATCTTCATATCTTGCCAAGTGCTTTACACAAGTTTCATTTCACAAAGAAGGCACTCAGCAAATAACCTGTGACTTGACATTACTTCTTAGTTTTTACTTAATCTTTCATAATGCGTACATCATGCTTTTTATTAAGATCATCTAGGAAGCCCAGGACTGATGATACTATAATGCTAACAGACCCAAGAAGAGCAAAATATAGTTAAGAATTTTGAAGTGATGAAAACAATAATATGCTTTTATGTTGACCTAGTCAGGCTTTATTTTCTTGAAAGAGCTGAAAGAAGCAGCATCTTCACAACCCTGAATCTTTCATTGAAGATTCTTTTTTTTTCTTGAACGAAAATTCACTGAAATATCTAAATAGCTCCATCTGCTACCTGCTTGAAAATCTCAAGGGTTGTTCTATCTCATCTTGGGCCTTTACCACTTTACTGGAGAGCACTGATTCTTCACAAATAATTACAAATGGAGGCAGCATGAAATAGTTCAAAGAATACTAGATTACAGACCTGGGTTCCAGTTCTTGCTCTATTCTGATTTAGCTGTGTGACCATGAATTAGGCACTTAACTTCTCTAAACTTCAATTTACACATCTGTAAGAGGGAGTTAGACTAGACCATCTCTAAGGTCTCCTGAAGCCATTATACCATAAGAGTCAAAATCTATATCAAAGCAACTTGAAGATGAATCTAGGTATTACAATGAATCTCATTACCAACCTCACTGATTTGTTTTTGTCTTTTCACTGAGATTCTCTTCCTTTCTATAAACAGTATATGTTTTTCTGTGTATTTCTTTCCTTTTTAGGCTACAGCTAGTGTCTGAGGCCAGATATGAATATCAGTTCCTCCTGACTTGAGGACCAGTTCTCTATCCACTGTGCTACCTAGCTGCCCCTATTTCTCTGTATTCTCAAGTAGAACCAGGGCTCCACATTTTGTTCCCTAACACTTCATGGTCACTCAGGTGGTGGTCAGATGTAATTTCTTCCACTATCCATTCCAATAATATCTTGTTTCTATCTGAATTTCATAAAGTCAGCTTTCACAGAATGACTAATCTGAGAACTGGAAAGGGCCTCAGAGGCCATATAGCGGTCTAACCTATCACCAAAAAGAATGCCCACTGAGATCATGACAAATCCTCATCCAGCATCTACCACAAGAACATTAAAAAGGATGAGTCCCTCCAGGTAACCTATTCTACTTTCAGACAGTTCTAATTATTAGAAAGCATTTCCTGATATCAAACCTAAAATTGCTTTTTTGCAATTTCCTGCTAGTTCTATCCTTTGGGACTAAGCTAAACAAGTCTTTTGTAATTTCTTTCTTTTCTTTTCAGAGAAACGATAAGATGCCATCAATATTATGAGTAACTTTTTAATCTCTGTAGTGTTTTCATTGAATAAGTACACTGAACAAGTTGTAAATGATTAGTTTACACTGATCTACCATTCTCTCTCTTTAACTTCCTGTACTCTAGCTTCAGTCCCCAACTTTAAAGAAACTACTCTCTCAAAAGGGATCAATGAACTCCTGCCTGAGCCAGTCACTTTTTCTTCGTCATAATTCGCTTTGGTATTTGTTAAAGATTTGATACCATTAAACATCTCTTTCTCCTTGAAAATCTCTCCATTCTGTGACACTCCACTTTCCTGGTTCTACTCTTTCTCCTATGACGTGCTTTTCTTCCTCTTCTAATCTTAAAATGTAGATTTGCATCATCATTTGCTCTTCTCTCTATGTGGTCTCTGACTCAGTAAAGACCTGAATATGTCTGATACATTCAAGTACCATTCCTATTCACGTTACTCTCAAATCTATATTCCTCCTCACAGCTTCTAACTTGAATTCTAGTCCAAAGTCTCCATAAGAAATCCCTACAAGGATATCCCATAGATTTCTCAAACTCAGTATGTCCAAAATTAAACTTGATATGGAAGCAATAGCATAGATTTCACAGCAGTCCAAGTTTAAAATCTCAGAGTTGTCTTCAACTCTTTCCATCATCCCCTATTTCTAATCCATTATTATCTCCTGTCGACTTTTCCTTCAAAATGCCACTTGTATCCATTCCTTCCTTTCTATTCACACTATCTCCCCTCTAATTCAGGCTCTTATTACTACACAATAGTGTTGCTATAATAGCTTAATACCTAGTCTCTCTGTTTTTTCTCTATTTCATTCCAATCCATTCTGCACAGCACTGCCAGATTAATCTTGCTCAAATACCAATTTCATCATCTTGCTTCTTTACCCTAAAACCCACAGTTGCTCAGGAAAAAAGTTCAAATCCTTCATGTTCAATGTGATATTTTCCATCATTTTAGTTTTGGAAGACTAGTCCCATAGATGTTTATAATTAGCTCCTGAGTATTATGTCTGCAATTCATGTAGCTTCTACGAAGTGGTTATGTCTTTCTTGAGTCAGCTAAGCACTACCCAGATCTGGATAACTTAGTGCCCAAATAAAGTGTTCCTTTTACAACAACAACAAAACCCACTACTTATTGCTCTTTGTTGAAATCATAGTCATGGAATAACAGATAGAAAATCAGCCTTAGAATCAGAGAATGGCAGATGTTCAAGTGTCTTCTGGCCAAGTTCATTAATATGGTAGTACACCATGCAGATCAGTTGCTAATCTGCATCAGTAGAGGGGATATCCTCACTCAAACTTGCCAAGGAAATCACAGGTCCAGGTAATCAATCAGTTAAAATAAATTAGTAGCAAACTTCTCATTATAAATATTATACACAATTTGGGGGGAAATACCTGAATAAATACAAATATCTAATTGCATATTAGATAATTTCTTCCACTACACTATCTGTAATTGAATTATTTTCTATCACAGTCTCATAAAAGCTAGCACTATTCTATTCTACTGTAAGTAGACTTTCTTTTAACTTTCATTTACCATTGAGATGTCAAATAGTTTAAAATATCACATGCTGCTCTTTGCTGCTGCTGACAACCTCATTGACTCTCCACTGATGGCAAAGACTTGTTCACATTCATAGTCTGTGAAGTAAAATTGCTTCTCTCAATAAGAGAGGGATGCTGTATTCTCTTTTCCCTTGCAGGCTTTTTGCTTCTTTCTCTTCTCAGAGTAGAAACATCATCAGTTGTATACAAAAGCCCACATCTCCAATCCCTATAACTGTCTTTTATTTTATCCAAGAGATAGTTATTCATTTACAACCAAATAATTAACTTAATTCATTGCTCTCTTTTGAATAAATTCAAATGTAACATATGTATTGACTACTGTGTGCAGAGTGTGTAAAGGATAGTCCTTTGAATGCATACAACCTGGATTCAAGTCTATATACTATCTTTATGACCTTAGAAAAGTTGTTTAATCCCTCAGTAGCCCCAGAAAACTCTCTAAAACTCTAAATAATGAAAGTTCCTCATGAGAAGTTTCCTACAACAATGAAATCACAGATCTGGCAACTTTAGCTCACTTCAGTCTATGATTTTTCTCCTCTTTAACAATTTAAAAACCTACTTGGAGAGAACAGACTAGTTTTAAAAATAGCTAGATAGTGATAGATTGATTGGACTTCTATTATAAAGAGTCAGAAAGGATTTTAAAGGTTCAACTCCTCAATCAGAAGGTCAATAAGCATTTATTAAATACTTACTATATACCAGATACTATGTTTAATTCTGGGGAAACAAAGGCAAAAACAGTGCCCCTGCCCTCAAGAAGCTCCTTTTTAAGGGAGTTCATCTGTAAAATGACCATAGCATTAACACTTTACGGGGTTGTTTTAAAGATCAAATCATATAGTGCTTTGCAAAATTTAAAGTGCTATATAAAAGAGTTGTTTGTACAATATACACCCTTTATATCCCTCTCAATACCTAGCACAACATTGAACACATAGTGACTTACGATCATTGAACAAAAGTAGTGATGTTTAGTGTTATCTATATGGATGGATGCCTTGAATTCAGCTGAACAAGTAAGAAAAATTATTATTAATAACCAGTTATGGGGAAGATCCAGACTTTTTCCTTGTTCTTTTCCCTATTCAAAGCCCAGCATCTAAAAGACATTACTGGCCTCTGCCAAATATTTACCCCACCTAGACCATCTTATCTAAGATGAATTCCTGCACACTGTATTCTACTCAAGCAAGTTGGGATGGAGGTAGATCTTTCATCTAGAATCCCGAAGCCTGGAGGTGGTCTGGGTGTAGAGATAACTCTTTGCCAAGAGAACATAATGTGATTCAACACCTTATTGGAGTGTACTTCTCATTGTAACATTCATTCTCTCATTAATTGCTAACAAATCAGAGTTGATTGCCACCCTCAGGAACACCCATTCTTCCAAGGGCATATAAATTGTGAGCCCTCTGCCATGACGGTTTTTTGGCATTTGAGATCACCACTGACCTCTTTTGTTAATAAAATGCTAGCTTTATTTATAAAATTATTAATTGCCCAGAAATTATGTCTCTCAAATTTTTAAACTTCACACCAGGAGGTATCAATTTATAGTTTCCATAGGAACCTCTGAGTAATGTAGCATTTCCACAAGGGGTCTATTTTGTTAAATATTTTCTTATGGTTTTCTTCATTCTCTGTTGCTATCATATGGTGCTTTCTAGTAACTCTGGTAGCTACTGTGTTATATACTAAATATGGCTATTTTAAGAGTTTGCAATCTGAATAAAAATTGCTGAATTTTAAAGACAATTACTATAGTAATCAGCCCCTGCCACACAAAAAGGCTAATGTTTTCATCTTCAGTGCATAGATGATGATTTTTCTTATTTAGACGATAAAACATGGCACTGATGAATATGAACAGATACTTAATGTGTCCATTGGAGAGAAGCCTATTAATATTTACCTTTCTTGGCACATGGAGTCTAATTAATGTTCTCTTTGGTATTTTGGCATCAGTGCTGTTAATATATGTTGAAGTTGCCTCTGATGACCAGCTTTGTTAAACTGTGACATGGTGGTACAGCTATGATGTGATAACTGTTAAGGCATTATACACCTACATGAAAAAATCACCTGATGTAGCTAGTTAAGACTCTACCTGTAAGATGGAAGAAAAAAGAAAAATATTGAATTAAATTTTACTCCTATTATTTGATGAGTATTAAACTTGACACAGTAGTTAATGTTTTGGACAAATGTGCATACAATCTTCTTAAGAAGACATTGGGACCTGGTTTTGATAAGATCATTGAATGAAGCCTACATTATTTAATATTCTGAGTCTTGAAATTCTCATTTACATAATCGTGAATTATTTTTAAAGGGGTGGGGATGGTTTACATATTTGGCACATTGTTCATTGTTCATTTTTAATTAAAAAACTTTCTGATTGGTTAAGCTCAATTGCCCTCCATAACAGTGAGACAGCATTCATGGTCATGATTTCTGCTTTCTAAGCATAAGCTTTACAAACCTAGTTTCATTTTTACTAATCTCTAATGTGAATGTTTGTTCGGCTCAAAGAATGACTAGTTTTACAATTAGACAATAATGTCCTTAAGATATGTGAATATCCAGAACTGGATGAAATGTATTTTCCTTGTTTAGACCTATGGGTTATAATATCCTTTCATAAAGCCATCATCTTTAATTTATGAGGCTTGTAGGGGTACCAGCTATAGAGGCTTTGTCTGCTATTTTTATGATGAACTTAGTTAAGTATGGAGAGGCTCTTTACTAGGAGGCTGGTGACTAGAATAAATTACTTGGTCATAGCCACCCATGGGGAAAATAATTTAATGACCTTTAACCATATGCATCCTCTTTCTTCTTCTTCAGTGATGGTGAAGCTCTTGTGTAAAGATTGGTTTGGAAAGAAGACAAACAGGAAGCTAGGGATGGAGTTATTATAATAATAGTGCAGATGACAGGGGTGGTTAGAGCTACAATTAAAGTAATGACAGTGGGAATGAGTGGAAAGGAAGAGAGAAATGTGGGAAATATTGATTGATCACTCAGTAGATTGGGAGCAAGGTGGTAAAGAGGGGATAGAGAGCCAAAAATGACTCCAAGGTTATATAACACTTAATAAATGCCAGACATTTACTAGAAATGCTTAATATGTGCTAGACATAGTCCTAAGTGCTGGAGATTAAAAAGAAAGACCAAAACAGTCCCTAACATCAAAGGCCTTACATTACTATGGGGAAGAAAATATTAGGTAGGCAGATAGAGAAATAGAGAGATGGATAGAGAGATAAAGATAGAGAGACAGATAGATGATAGATGGAGGGAGGAAAAGAGGGAGAGAAAGAAAGAGACAGAGACAGAGAGACACAGAGAGAGAGACAGACAGACAGGCAAGATACTTACAAAGTAAATGTAAAGTCATTTTAGAGGGGAAGACACCACAGGGGCATGATGGAGAGCCAGGAAAGGCCTTCTATGTAAAGTAAGATCTGAGCTGATCCTTGAACATATCCAGGGAAGCTAAGAGGTAGAAGTGGGCAATCTCAACATGTGAGACAGTCAAAAAAAAGATGAATAAGGAGAATGTAATCATCTGGTTTGTTGAACTTCTATAAATAATCACTTAGATGTTAGCACTTTAATATGAGATCCTTTTTCAATGACTTATAGGTTAACATACCTCTGGAGAAAGCAAGTTATGCAATATTGGCACTTGTGAAATATTCATCTAGATCAAATGAAATAATGCTTAAAACATGTAAAACAGCACATAACCTGGCACATATTGGGCACTTAATAAATGACTGTTGCTGTCTCCTACAAGATATGAGGACATTTTAGGTCAATAAAAGAGTGACTTACAAGCCCTTCTTAGAGAAAAAAAATAAAGGCATTAGAAGAGTTATTTTAAACATCCATTCAAAGGCAATTAGAAACATGAGTTCATGCCATATCGTTGGGTATCTCACCTTCTTTGACCAAATGAGGTAATATTTGCAAAGCGTTTAGCACAGCACCTGATATATAGTAGGTGCTTCATAGGGCAGTGGATGGAGTACTAGACATGGAGTCCAGAAGACTTATCTTCCTGAGTTCAATTAACTTTAGATACTTACCAGTTGTGTGACTCTAGACAAGTCACCTAACCCTGTTTGCCTCCGTTTTCTCATCTGCAAAATGAGCTGGAGAGGGAAACGGCAAACCACTCTAGTATTTTTGCCAGGAAAACCCCAAATGGGACTGTGAAAAATTGGACATTACTGAAATTGACTGAACAATAACAACAAAAACAACAAGCACTTAATAAATGCTTGCTCCTTTCTCTCTCCTGTTCCCTTTCAATGTTCCTGATGAACATAAGTAAAAAAAAATAACCATGAAGATAATTGCAGCTTAGACACCAACATCTATTGCAGAGAATGAGTAAGAATTTTATGTAAAATTTGATAAGACCTTACATATTCAGTCAGTATATATTTGAGTATTCAATTATTTTTATGTAAAGGTGGGCATAAGGTAAGACAACAAAAAAATATTGGAAATTATGGACTCTACTTCACTCTACATCATTCTCTTCCATCAAGGCCCAACTCAAGTGCCCACTCCTCCATAAAGCTTTCCCTGACCCCTCTCTCCCCAGATGAAAGGAATCTCTTTCCTCAGATTCTGACAGTACTTTTCTGGAACCTCTATTTTATACAGATCTTACTATTTCAAATTAATTTGTGTGCATGTCTTCCCTAAATTAAAAGTTTCTTGAGAACACATCTATGCCATAGTTATTTTTGCAGTCTCAGAATCAAACATATTTTGATAAATATTTTGACTGTCTCCTCTCTATGTTGTGCATACTAGTGTTTACTGTTCATTGAATAGATTTTAATCAAATCACTTCTTTGACCTTACACCTATTTAATATTAAATCATTTTACTAACATGATTTATCTTTTACTTCTAACAATCAAGGACATTGGAGGAAAACTGTGCCTCGGTTTCTCCATTCAAAAAAAAAACCATCCAGGCATTGAGTCTAACATTTCTTCTATCTCTAAATGCTATAACTTCTTTGAATTTGTTTATTACTTTACACTGTAAAGGGACATAAGCTTATCTTACTCCATGCTCACAATAAAAACAAGGTAAATAGAGTTTCATTACAGAGAATTCTAGAAAGTAAAGCAGATCAGGATCTCATTGAACAAAGAGACCAGGAACTTCTTGATTTTTCTCTTTCATGACCAGAAATTATCAGACTTTAGTTTTCAGTTTGAGTAAACTGATTCAATAACAACTAATTCACCCTGCTTCTACAGAGATGTATTAGACAAGGTAAGCTCAGGAAACTGAGCCTCAATTCATTTGCAGGATCTCTGGAGAAATTAGTTGTTATGGTTAGTAAAAATCAGAAGACTGTCTGGGCTACTCACATCTGTCAGCCTAGTCCCAGATGTTCTCTAAATAACAAACCACAAACAAGTAAAGTTATTGGCAAATTTGAAACATTTTTTTTTAATTTAAAGGAGACAAACTTTTAAATTGAAAAAGCAATTGCCATACAAAGTATTTAGTGGAAGACCACATTTACATAATGGAAATTCCAGGCAGCATGAATAAAGCAAATAACCCAAGTGCAATACCAACTTTATTAAGATAATGACTACCTGTAGGAAATCAAGGCATTCCCTTTGGCCTTTGGATTATACTCTTGAACTGCAGTCAGTATATAAAATGGGCAGTAGCTGAAGAAAATTGGCTGCTACAGGGATGTTTCCTGTTTTAATGTAATAATGCAAAGCTGAGTTTTCTTAGTAGATTATAATACAGACACAACCAGAGCTGGATGGGAAAAGATTTTAAATTTACCTTGTGTGCATCCATACACATTACATTTTTTTTATTACCCACATTTTCTTCACATAGCATGTTATCTTTAATACTTCTGGGATGCATGATTTCATCAGTATGGCTATTGCCTCTGCTAGTGTAGATAATAATCCTTCTATACTATAACTTAGTAGATGGATTTATTGAGTTTATGTGGCTGAAAAAATTCTTTCACCTGCTGGTCAATCTTCTGGTGATGAGTCACTTTCAATTTAGCTACGCTGATCAGCTCAGTACACTGAAAAGTATGCTGAATTTGGAGGCAAAGAACTTGAAAATGAATACCAATTTATGATACTTACATTCCAAGGATAGTAGGTAACCTTGGAAAAATCACTTCCCCTTGGGTTACAGACTACATAACTTTTAAAGTCACTTCCAGCCCTAAGATCCCACTATTTGTGCTACAATGGTCCTCAGATGACAGTCCATTATTAAGCATATATTTAAGACCTTTCCATATTTTCAGAATCTGTTTAGGGTTTGCTTGCATTGAAACCAAACACAGCCTGAAAGAACCCAGAATCCACCTCCACATGATGATGAATCCATGGAGCAGGACTTTGGTGGAAGATCTACTACACATATACAGTTATGCTTGTATACCTTCAGTAATGGGTCTTCTGTGGTTCAGTCAGCATTCCCATAGAACTGTATCTGTTGCACATGTGAGTCATTGCTGCTGTGATAGGCAATTAGGTTGGTAGAGCAATAGAGTTGTGTTTGTTCCTTCCCAAGTGTTCCAAAAATAAAACCCAGCTATCAGTTCTCAGGCAGATTATATGCCTCCATCTTTACCCAAACTTGCCAGTTGTGAACTACCAGAAAATTGTCATTGATCACTAGGCAAAATTGAACCCGAGGATTCTTTGTTTTTAATTACAAATGAGATATTGCATTTATTCCAACATGCCTGAACATTCCTTAATGCATATTGTAACTTTGTTTTCAAATGTCTACAGTTATTACAAACAGAGAAGTACTAAATTCTCCAGTGATATTGCGATGCGGACTTAACCTAATGCTTCATTAGACCATAGACATGACCCTAGTCTCTTAACTCTATATAAGCTCCAATAATTCCTGCCAAGATGGAAAGTCTTTGAGCAATGAGCCTGATGATGAATTTTGTACCTGTTATCAAAAGATCAGCCTTGGGCAACTCAGAGAGGCTCCACATCAAAAGAATAGCCAATAGATGATGAATATTGTTAGCCACAGAAACTTATGACAATAACCTACTAAAAGTACAGAAGGGCTGGGGTCTGCATTAGGGAAAGGAGTGCCTACACTGATAAGATCATGGTCCTTGTAGTAGCAAAGTACGTACTTGTCATACGGTAATGAAATTAATACATATTTGTTATGTCTATTTTTGATAGGAAACTCTGTGGTGGAGGGTGAAAATACAGGTACTTACATGAAACTTCCATTTTGGATTTATGTAAGTATTGGGGAATTATTTTCTAATTTATTTTATTTCACCTCACTATTTCCTTCAGTGCTCATGAGAATTTACATGCTTTTTCATTTAATAAAATAGTAGAAAATCACTTTGGCATTTTCTAAATGAATCTTCAAAAAACAAAAGCCTTTCTTGAAATTGAAGGTTTTATTTCAAATACTGTGGCCAAAAATTTAAAAAAATTTAATTAGGAAAACATTGGAAACCTTTTTGAAATACTACCTAAATGCAGGTGTGAGCCAAATGGTCATAAAGAAATGAAATGCAAATGATCTTTTTTCAATTATATTTAATCTCTACTGTTCTAAACAGTTCACAATGATTTTCACATTTTCATCCATTCTCATTTCAGAAGCAGTCTGTTTCCCAATATAAATAAGAATGCCTTTGGGATACTGTTGTTATTAGCAGAGTACATGGGTTTCTTCCTGTCTTGTTGACACAATCATGCATACCATACAATGAAGAAGATGAAGAAAATACACTTTAATTAAAGTACTTATCACTGTTACAGCTATTTTAACGTTTATAGATTTCTCCTTAAATGCCTTTATATTGCTTCTCTTAATGAATCAGGTGCCAGATTAGTGACCAGATACTGTGTGTAAATGGAGAATCATGGACAAGTCAGATTATTTTGTATCCAGAGCTTGATGCACCCTCAACACCAAAGTTCTCCTCTGTCTGCCTCTGCACATACAAATTTGTCTATCCAGGCACTGTGTTGTAGTAAAAAGATTACTGATTAGAAGTCAAATGGCCTGTGTAACCTTAACAAGGTCTATGAACTTCACTTTT
Organism: Notamacropus eugenii; assembly: GCF_028372415.1. NCBI lineage: Eukaryota > Metazoa > Chordata > Mammalia > Diprotodontia > Macropodidae > Notamacropus > Notamacropus eugenii. The sequence goes on from NC_092877.1 coordinate 280,766,717, forward strand.
TTCATCTGTAAAATGAAGTTGGAGCATATGACCTCTAACATCAATTTTCTCTTTAAGTTGGTGATTCTATTGTTACGCTGGTCATCTGCTTCTTTTTTAATGAGTATTTCATGAGATAGAGTGCCATAGATGAACCAGAATTTAGTCCATCTTTTGTATTTATGTGAGTTTAATTGTTGTTCATATTTTCATTTTTTATTATTTATTTATTTATTTATTTTAAGTTTTCAACATTCATTTCCACAAAATTTTGAGTTCTAAATTTTCTCCCCATTTCTCCCCTCCCTCCACCCTAAAATGCCTTGCATTCTGATTGCCCCTTACACCAATGTGCCCTCCTTTCTAACATCCCTCCCTTGTGACATCTCTTTTCTGTTTACCTTTTCATGCTTCTCGATTCTTGTGTTTGAAAGTCAAATTTTCTTTTCAGCTCTGTTCTTTTCATCAAGAATGCTTGAAAGTCCTCTATTTCATTTTTTCCCCTGAAGTATTACACTCAGTTTTGCTGGGTAGGTGATTCTTGGTTTTAATCCCAGTTCCTTTAACTTCTGGAATATCATATTCCAAGCCTTTTGATCCCTTAATGTAGAAAGTGCAAGATCTTGTGTTATCCTAATTGTATTTCCACAATACTTGAATTGTTTCTTTTTAGCTGCTTGCAATATTTTCTCCTTGACCTGGGAACTCTGGAATTTGGCTACAATATTCCTAGGAGTTTCTCTTTTTGGATCTCTTTCAGGAGGTTATCTGTGGATTCTTTCAATTTTGCCCTCTGGTTCTAGAATATCAGGGCTGTTTTCCTTGATTGTTTCATGAAATATGATGTCTGGGCTCTTTTTTTGATCGTGGCTTTCAGGTAGTCCCATAATTTTTAAATTGTCTCTCCTGCTTTCATTTTCCAGGTCAGTTGTTTTTCCAATGAGATATTTCATATTATCTTCCATTTTTTCATTCTTTTGGTTTTGTTTTGTAATTTCTTGATTTCTCAAAGTCATTAGCTTCCATCTGTTCTATTCTAATTTTTAAAGAACTATTTTCTTCAGTGAATTTTTGAACCTCCTTTTCCATTTGGCTAATTCTGCTTTTTTAAAGCATTCTTCTCCTTATTGGCTTTTTGGACCTCTTTTTCCAATTGAGTTATCCTATTTTTAAAGGTGTTATTTTCTTCAGCATTTTTTTTGGGTCTGCTTTAGAAAGCTGTTAACTTGCTTCTCATGATTTTGTTGGATCACTCTCATTTCTCTTCCCAATTTTTCCTCCACCTCTCTTATTTGATTTTCAAAATCTTTTTTGAGCTCTTCCATGGCCTGGGACCATTGCATATTTATTTTGGAGGTAGAAGCCTTGACTTTTATGTCTTCCCCTGATGGTAAACATTTTTCTTCCTCATCAGAAAGGATGGGAGAGAATACCTGTTCACCAAGAAAGTAACCTTCTATAGTCTTATTTTTTCCCCTTTTTTGGTCATTTTCCCAACCAGTTACTTGACTTTTGGGTCCTTTGTCAAGAGTAGGGTATACTCTGGGGACTTGTAAGATCTCAGTTTCTCCAAGATGGCACAATCAAGGGAGAGGAGCTTACTCCCTGGCCAGGCTTGTGGCTGAGATTCAGATTAGCTGCTCAATTCCCCCAGGGCTTTAAGCCGAACTCTCCAACAATGGAACAATGGACCCAGGCTGCTACTGCGTCTTCAGCTGCCACCTGGGGCCAGGGCTAGGGGAGAACCCTACTCCCTTTTTGCCAAGTTGGAAAAACCCTCTCACTGACCTTTGAAGCTGCCTTTGGAGCCTGTGGGTTGAGGGATCTGGGAACTTCTGTTGCTGCTGCTGGTGATTCTGCCCCAGGCTCCTCCTGGCACTGAGCAGCCAAGACTGGGCTGTGCTCTGCTTTGTATCAGGTGCAACAGACCTTTCCCATCGGCCTTCCAGGTCACCCTGGGCTGGAAATCTCCTCCACCTTGTCGTTCTGTGGCTTCTGATGCCCTAGATTTTGTTGAGAGTCTTTCTTTATAGGTATTTCATGGGCTATGGGAGAAGTGCTAGAGTATGTGCATCTTTCTACTCCACCATCTTGGCTCCACCTCCTGAATTTGACCCACAGCACTCTTGAGTGTGACCCAAATTAGATTAAAATGTAATTGGGAAAGATTTAACAAAATAGATAAAAAAATACAATAAAACATAGATAATTTTACATTTTAAAACTAAATCCATACATAGCCCATAGGAATTCACATCTACAGTTTAGTGCCACTGCTTTGGCCACCCTCCCCCATTTTTGTTTGAGCTTGACACCACTATTACAGAGGATATTCGGATTCAAATGCAGATGGTCTCTGCTTTCTCTTCCATCTCTGAGATACTGTAATTTTGTCAGAGCTATAACTAGGGTAGACAACTGGGGCTTTACTCTAGAAAAAAATTTAGAAGGTACTGATATAATATATTCCCTTTCAGAAGTATAATTATCTGACATTAGCACCTAATTAGTAGGATTAACTAATTAATGATTTGGAGTCCAATTAGGTAGAAATGGTACCCCTTTCCTCAGTGGCCACACCCCAAAGGAGCTCCTCCTCAACCCTGCCCTTTCTCCAAATCTGCAGCTTCAACAGTAGAGCTATGGCATGACTTCATGTCCCAAACTGCATAGATGGGTGTTTTATGATCTCTCTTCCACCCACAAATGAATTTTTCTTAAAATGGTGATTTGAGGGTACATTTGGCACCACTTACCCTGAACATGTTCTGTGGAAATCAGTCCAAAAGCCTAGACTGCTAGATAATAGCTCTGGTTATCTAATACAGCTTCTATTACTTTCAGAATTGTCACGGTGATGATCCACTCGGAAAGGATACTGGTCACTAATGAGGGAGATAGATTTAGGTCCATGGTCCAAAGCATATACAAGCAGAAAGAGTAAATGGTGCACACTTGGAGTTATAAGGATCTAAGAAATATCCTAAGAATCAGTTTTCAACTAAGGAAATAAAGATCAGCTTCCTCTGGATGTAGCAGGAAAATAAGCACCAAAATAAGATCACCCCACAGATACCATAAATACTTCCATAGTCAGCCATGGCCTTTGATGTCTAACTAGTTACTTGTCTTGTTAGCAGACAATATCCTTGAGAGTTAGAGATTACCAAAAGGCATTTTGTCCCTTGGTTTTGGTTAATAACTTTGCACTAAAGATAACAAGGGAATAGCATGTTTAGTGCTATGCTACAAGTAAATTCAGACATGGCCAATAATATCCTACCCATAATTAATCATTCCAGAGAGTGGTATGCCTCTCTGATGGTGTAAAAAGAAGTAATTCTTCCCTTTCCAGTATTGCATTTGAAAAGAGTGCCCACAATTAATAATACAGTGAAGTAGAAAGAGTACAGAAATGAGATTTGGGATATCAGGCCTCCAGTCCTGTTTCTGTCCTCAGACAATATGGTCTAAGTTTTTTGAGCCTCCATTTTCTTTTAATTCTGTAAAATAAGGATAATAAAACCTATACTACTAATATCACAAGGCTGTTATAAAGAGGAAATTCTATATGTCAATATACTTCTTAGACTATAAAGTACTGTGTAGATATCAATATATCAAAAATCAATTATCTCATCATTGCTTGTCTATAATTTAATAAATAAGACTTTAGTGAGTTTCCATAAGCTCAAAGGGATGATATGGCTTGCCCATATTAGTAAGTGAACCTGATTGTCCCTGAGTCCGAGTACAGCTCTAGCCCCTGTGCCTCATTGTTTCTTCATGTTTATAAAAGAGAACATGGCAGAATGGATAGGAGGCAAGCTTAGGAACATAAAAAATATTGATTCAGGCCCGTCACATGCAATATTACCTATGGAACAATGAGAAAGCCACTTCTGTTCTCAGGTCCCTCAGGATACTATTGAGGACTTACTGGTCACTAATCTCCATTAGAATGACCCACTTTGATCTAATCTTTGGTCTGAATGTATGAGACAGAGAAAGAGACAGGCAGGGATAGAGAAAGAGAGAGAAAGACAAAAAAAGAGAGAGAGAGAAAATAGGAAAAAAACCAGAAAGAGATCATTATTAACAACTACTTGAAAATTTTCATCGGTGACAAAGTGGAAAATCCACTCTCCATTGAATCCTCAAATTCCCTGAATCCTGAAAAAACAAAACAAATTTTTGCCAAATTTTTCACGTGGAGACTGAATTGACAAAGGAAAAGGGCCAAGTAATTTTCCAATGTTTCTCAGTGTCAGAGATCCCTTCACACATTTTAATGTTTTGACTGCCAAATGAACTGAACAATGGTATGGCTATCCTGCCATCAGAGAATACAATTAGAAAACTAAATTTATGGAAATTTAAAATGTAACAAGTAGCGAGCTTCTTTCCAGAAAAAAAAAAAGAGAACATTACAGTGAATGCCTATTGTGAAATAAAAGAATTGAAATATTCAGACATTCAGATTTTCTGCTTAGCTCCCGGCAATTTGCCCTGGAGATTTGGGGCCTTACTAGGTAAAATTTTACCTTATGTTTCCCAGAACCGGGCAAGTATGACACTTCCTACCCATTTCCAAACCCTGCCACTAATTCCTCCTCCCTTCTAATGCTAACTCCTCTTTTTTGTGTTGTCTTCCTATACCAGAATATAAGCTCCCTGAGGGAAGGGTCTGTTTTGCTTGTCTTGTATCATCAGCTTTTAGCATAGTGCCTGCAACATAGCAAATACTTAATAAATGCTACTTCCCCTCCCACTCATACATATAAAGGGGCATCCCTGTTTCCTTAGATTATATTACTCTTTGTCCATGAGAGGCATGGGGTAGTGGAGAGGACATTGGTCTTAACTAGTTCTGTGTTGTTTTCCTGGTAACAGCTTCAGCCATCATTAATCACTGGCATCTGATGATAAAGCTTCTAATTCCTAGAGGGCATTTAGTGAATGCCTACCTCTCCCAAAGGGCAATTGTGGTCTATAACACTAAGCTCTAAGGAAGTCAATGATCCAGTCAAAAGTTATAAGGACTTTGAGTACAATGCCCTGGGAGGAAAAGATTCATTAGAGAAAGGAATGAAAAATGGAAACTCTCATCCTTCTGCATTTGAATACAAATAAAATACAAATAAAAGCATTATTCAGAACATATTAAACAGTGCATAACAAAAATGCCCCCTTATAGGCCTTGGGGATCTTTGAGATGCAGTGTAGTTTATAAGTACAGAACTATACAGGGAGTCAGAATCTTGTGAATTATAGTCCCATTTCTGCATATGTAACCCAAGACAAATTTATGCCTCATTTTCCCCAGGAGAATAATAGTGAATATAATCTTCAGGGATGTTGAAAGGTTAACTAAGAAATTATGACAAAGTATTTTGAAAAAGTAACATGTACTATAAGGATGCTTATTAATGATAGTGCTGTGCTTACCCTCAGAAGAAACTCAGAGAGCACTGTTTAAAGGGCCAAGGAATTTGATATAATTTATTGGGTCTGAAACTTGGGGTATTTTGAAAACTATCTATACCTGTCCCACCAGATTCCTTAAAAAAAAAATTCTGTCCTCATAACCAACCAACTCCTAGGTGCTTCAATGCAACACAGGAGGAAAAATGTCCATGAAATAACAACCTTACATTTTAACAGCACGAAAATAGCCCATGAAATGTTATTACAGGTGGTAGCCATAGGGATCTAAGTGCGTGTCTTGACTGAACAGTTAGTAGGCAGATGAGAAAGAAAGACTAGTTCTGCTCTATCCAATTATCAAGTAAGTTTCTCTCTTCTCTATGTGATTTTAGGAAACTTTGGGCCATGTGCTGTGTTTAAATCTTTGCAAAAGATGTAAGGTGGAATTGACGAAAAAATGCTGAATGTGAAAGCAGAAGACCTGGACTCAAGAACTAGTCCTTCCCCGTGGAGAAATAAGTTCATCTCTTGAACCATGTCATCTGTACAATGAAGAAGAGGTGATTTAAAAGATGTTTGGCTAACATACAGAAAGGGAAGAGTAATTGCAAAGAGCTAGCACTGCTTTACCAGGAACAGGCTACGACAGATTAATATCATTTTTCTTTTTATATAGGAATACTAAATTAGTAGATAAGGAAAAGGATGTGAATATAGTTTACCTAGATTTGAGCAAAGTTCTCATAAAGTTTTTGATACTATTCTTAAGGAATAAATGGAAAAATTTGGATTAAATGATGAATTCAGATGAATTCATAACTGGTTGAATAGCCAGGTTCCAGGGGTACTAGACAATGGTTCAACAATGATGTGTCAAGAGTTCTCCAGTGGAATGTTCCCAGGAGGTCTCCCAGTATTAGTTAACATTTTTATCAATGACTTATTTGGATAAAAATTTACAGATGGCACAAAGCCAGGAGGAATAGTTAACCTACTACATAACTAAGTCAGGTTCTAAAAGGATCTTGAGAAGCTAATATACCTGGCCAAATCTAATGTAGTGAAATTCAGTATGGATAACTATAAAATCAACTACCTAAACATAAAATAGGAAAATATTGATAAACAGGTTTTTTTTCTGAAAATGATCTGGAGAACTTAATGAATTACAAACTCAGCATGATTTAGCAGTGTGTTGTGGCTGACAAAAAACTGATATATCTTGGCCTCAGAGGGGGAAGAGAAACCAGAGGCTCTAAGGAGACAATTTACAGAAATAAGGAGATAGTCCTACCATATTCTGCCTTTGTCAGACCTCAGCTATAATATTTTGTTGAGTTTTGAGCACCACAATTTAAAGACACTGACAGACTGGAAAGTATATCAAGTAGGGTCACCTAAATGGTAAAGAGCTCTGAGTACATGGCGTATGAGGATCAGATGAAGGTACTTGGCATTTCTGGTTTGGAGAAGAATGAGGGAGGGCAGGATAACTTCAAGTACTTGAAGGGCTCTCGTACAGAAGAAAACAGATCTATCCTATTTGGCCCTGGAGAACAAAACCAGATCAATGAGTACGAGTTAAAAGAGGCAAATTTAGACTTAATATCAGGACACACTCATGATTCAAACTATCTGAAAGTGGAATGGGCTGCCTAGAGAGATAGTGCATTCTCCCTCCCTTAAGGATGAATGATCACTTGTTGGGTATGTTATAGTCGATATTCCTTTTCTAGACAGGTTGGACTACATGAGCAATGATGTCCCTTCCAACTTTCAAAATTCTACGATTTTGATTTTGGAAGGTGGTCTCAACAGAAGCTTCCAGTTCTCACATTCTATAATTTAATTGACTTTGGGCATTTACTCATTTGAGGAATGCTTCTCTAGACTACAACTTTGTACAGAAAGACATTTTAAAATTCCCAAACATCTAGGTATCATAGCAGAATGCCCAAGAAAATGTAGTTGATCAAAATGTAGACTACAGTCCTTGGGGTTTGGGCTTGCTCATCTTATCTAATGTTCATTCTGACTCCCAGTTTTAAGATTGCAAATGAAAAAAGAGTCAAATTCTGCCCTTCTGCTAGCATGTGGTTTAACTGTGGTGTAATTAACCAAGTCTGTATGAGTTAGAGCAAAGGTATAGCTGGCAAATGGACTCTGGCTCTCCATGACTGGTCAACAGTAGGTCCTAGATTGAGCCCTACTTAGTCCCTGTTAGTCCCTGATTGGCTCAGAATGAATGTGAAAAGCAATGTTTCTGTTTTGGCCAGATACTCTGAGGGTCTTCCTCTCCCAGAAAGATTTTTTTTTTAGTTAGATAAAGAGGTCATTCTCTGCCTCATTTCTTAATGTCTGGCACATAGTAAGTGCTTAATAAATGTTCATTGATTGATTGGTGCTTTCATATTCTGTGATACTTTGAAGGATATGTCTTTGAGGTATATCAATGGATCCTTCAGGCTTAAAATCATTGAAAGATCATTTCACTCTCTTTGGTAAATAATATTCAGATCTACCACACTTAGCTTTCTGCACTGAACTGCCAAACTTTCAGAACTCATTAATTTTAAGTGAGTAATATAAGATAACTTTAGGAAGCAATTTGGAGTGAGAGTTAAAGGACTGAAGTGGAAACCAGGAAGTCCTGAATTAAAATTCCATCTCAGACACTTACGATGTAAAATGCTAGTTAAGTCATTTAACCTCTGTTTGCCTCATTCTCCTCATCTATAAAATGGGGATAATAAGAATATGAAATTTAAAGAATTTTGTGGTGAAGAATAAGTGAGATAATACATGCAAAACACTTTGCAGGTCTTGAAGTGTTATGTACTTTTAGCTATTATATGTTTTTATGTATAAGTATAAAGGTTTCTTAATACTGATGTGTCAATATCCTTCTATCTTAATTATATACAAAGCTTTCAACATCCATACCCATCTAACTATTAAACTTATAGCTTAAACAGAAGCATTTTTCTCAAAAATATCCATTTGAGCTTTTATTCCTTTGAATTTATAGTACTTAAATGTATGTGTCCCTTTAACCATACTCATGATCACATTCTTTTGAGCCACAATATAAAATCTTCTTGCTGTCTCAATAACTTTTTGGCAGTCTCTGCTAATATTACATCCATTTCATTTGACAAGAACTTGAGCAGTTAAAAACAACAACAAAAGGTTAGTAAGAAGGAAATGTACTGTTTTTACCTATAACACTCCAGAATAAAAAAAATCAGGTCTGGTGCAAAGCACAAAAGATTTTGAATTCTTTTTGTGTTTCTCTACTTTTTTCTGGCAAGGAGCAGCTCGACCTCAGGCTAAACTACTACAGAAAAGAAAGAAAGATGGTCAAAGTACAGACCTGGGAGGAGGACAGGGAACTCATAGACCTTAAAATAGGATGTGGATTGTTTAAAGAAACATAAGTTTTGTTTTTTAATCTACTTCATCTTTATCTACCAGACTATACTAATACTAAAGGGAGGGGTGGATGGAAGTGCCACTGTTGCAGAATTAATGTTCATTTTCCTATAATAAAAATACAATTGAAATCTGAACCCTCAATCCCAGTTATACACATAAACTAGTTGTTTCCCCTCCCCCTTGCTTTTTCAATCTAACTAAATTTACAAGAGCAACATTAAATAAAAGAATGTGACAGTGTGGGGAAAAAGAGAAAACATTGCAAATAGCCTGAAGTTGACTATGGCATCAGGTCCCTTGCCTCTGAAAACTATGAATATAATGGAGTTCAGAGCTCAGAATTACTGAGTTTAGACAGGTTTCAGATTAAGTATTTACAAACACGTACAGGCAAAAATAACAGGACTCTTGTAGAAAAACCTCTCATTTACTTGACTGTTAGAACAGTTGAGCCTAGCAGAATTTATAGGAGGCAATAGTGACTGCCTGAAAAATATTGGAGGACAGTGTAGGTAGGTTATCAGAAGCTTTTAAAGGAGCCCTGGGTCATTGGTCAGTTTTCAAGCCAAGCAGGAAAGCTTTTCTGCATCAGTCAAAGACTGCATCATGCAAATATTCTGTTTTCAATCTTAAATCTTTTCTTTATCTTTTTGGGTCAATGTGTTTGAGTGTCTAGAATAGGGGGGAAAAAAAGAATCACAAGGCAGTGAGTCAAATTTTGAGCTTCAGACCTCAAATTGGAATTAAGAGAAAATGCTTGAGTTATTAGAGTGAAGGGATCATGAGATACTGTGGTAGCAGAGTATCTTAACCCTTGCCCTACCCTGCCACATGGAAGTTAGGTTAGTTTTTCCTTAAAAGGTGGTGAAATAGGGAGATCATCCTCCAGATCTGGTTAGTTCAGAGGCCTGGCATTGACATCATTCTGTCTTTACCTGAGTACAAAGTAGGCATAAGTAGCTCTCTCTATCTCTTCTCTTTGAAGGTTTCACTGGTGCATCACAATAGGCAATTTAGGCAGAGATCCTTTGCTCAGATGAACCGATCTGAGGAGGTGTCCTCAATGCTAATCCTTGGTGAATACCCTTCTCCTGCAATGGCTAAGGAAATCTTCTTTTAACTCTTGAGTGAATTACAAACATTTCATTTTGTTCCACCATCAAATCTGAACTAACACAGGGTTCCAGCTTGAATCAGGAAGCTAGACTGCCCAGTGGATAGGGCACTGAACCTGAAAGAAAGAAATATCTGAATCTAAATCTGGCCTCAGACACTTGCTAGCTGTATGACTTCACTTAACCTGCTAGCCTGTTCCATCATCTATAAAATGGGAATAGTAATAGTAACTGTCTTCTAGGGTTGTTGTGAGGATTGAATGAGATAATAATTTTAAAATGCTTAGCACAGTATCTGAGCACAGGATAAGTGTGTTTTATAAATATTAGCTACTATTATTATTGCCCCAAATAGATGTCACCCTATCACATTTCTGAAGTCTCAAATTCATACACCCATTCCGTGGTGGCTTTAAGACTTTCCCAAAGTATCAACTCCCTCTTCCCTTTACCCTTTCTCTATCCTCATTTCTCTTTCCACTCCACTCTACATTCATGTGAGGCCCCTTCCAACTCTAAACTGATGATTCTATGATCCCAGGCTAAGACAGTGCCTCGGAAAAGTAGATAATCCTTGTCACTGACAGGTAGTAAGAAATGATCAGGGAAATTGTGTTGAGAAGTACTTTTATTGCTATCAGGGATATTATCATTAAAAATACTAATTTTTATGGTTGGATGATATATTCTATTGCATAATGTACTTTATTCTCCTAGTATCTGGGGATTTTTGTAATGGTACAATGTGCCAGAACTATGAGAGTTATTCCTCACAAGATCATGGAAAGTTGGAGGTGGAGTTGGAGGAATCTAGGGAAGCAATGTGACAAATAGGATAGGGTGCTAGGTTTGACATCAGTAATGTCAGAGTTCAGATTTTTCTTCTAACACTTCTTAATTGTATGACCATGAGCCAGCTGTCATTTAATCTCTCTGGATGGAAATTTCCTAATTTGTAAAATACAAATATTATCTCATTTTATCCTAACAAACCCAGAAGGTAAAGGCTGTTATTATCATCCCCAAGGTACAGTTCAGGAAACTGAGGCAGAAGTTAAGTGATTAGCCCAGGAACACACAGTTAATTAGTGCTCAATGTTAGATTTGAACTGAAGTCTTCCTGACTCCAGGTCCAGCACTTAATCAAATGTGCAACCTAGCTACCTGCTATATAACACCAATACTCTCTACCTTGATGAGCTATTGTGATACCAAAGTGAAATATTACATTTATAGAAATATCTCTTAAAATGAGGATTATTCTCCCCATCAACCTGGAAAGTCTGGTTTATAGCATCCACCTATTTATAGAATACACTTCCTAAATTCATTCTTTTTTTTTATTTTAATTTTATGGCAACCATGTAAAGTACAGAAGATAGCTGCCGAGAGAGAGAGAGAGAGAGAGAGAGAGAGAGAGAGAGAGAGAGAGAGAGAGAGAGAGAGAGAGGGAGAGAGAGGAAGAGGGAGAGAAGGAGAGGGAGAGGGAGAAGGAGAGGGAGAGGGAGAGAGGGAGAGGGAGAGGGAGAGAGGGAGAGGGAGAGGGAGAGAGGGAGAGGGAGACGGAGAGGGAGAGGGAGAGAAAGAGACAGGCAGACAGACAGGCAGGCAGGCAGACTGACAGAGACTGACAGAGACTGACAGAGACTGGGGCTGAAGCCAAATAACCATAAAAAGTCTGAGACTGTTTAAATGAAAGATCTTTCCTACTGGTTTGTTTACTTTATGTTTCTATTCCATACACCACAGATATGCACTACTCACAGTACCCAGAAAGGTAACTTTGTTCTTTCGGTTGCTCCTTTTAATGGTATAGTGGTATGATTAAGTGTGTAAGCCAGGACTCGGGTTCCAGTTCCAGTTTTATAACTGACTAGCCATATCATCCTGGGCATGTTGCTTTGAGGATTCTATTTCCTTGCGCAAAAAAAAAAAAAAAATTGCAGAGGTAGGGGAAATGGTTTTATTGGACGATACCCAGAATGCCTTGAAGCTCAAAAAAAAAGTGACAGTTTCAGAATTTTATACATCAGTGAAATTTCCCCATTTGTATTGAAGAAATATTACTTATAGTCCCTGATGCCAGAAGTGGAAAAGATAGGAAACTCATTAGCTTAGAAACCATCCTCAAATTACACTGTCCATTGGTATAGATACTTTATGAATAAGCATTAATGCTCCATTATCTTCTGGAGGAAAAGGTCCTCTAAAGAATGAAATTTAAAGCTGAATTATGTTAGGGTGCTAGTTATTTCTCTCTGTGTCATCAAAAATAGCAGAAAATTTGTTTTTAGGTACATTTTTATTATAGTATATAAATTCATAATTATGTTAAAGGCAAGACTCACAACTTCTTCAGCTTCTGTTGAAATACTGTATGCATATGTTATGTTAGGTTCTTGTAGACAATCCTGCCAATTCTACCACATAATTACAATGTCATAGTTGCATTGAATGCATTGCAAGTTTGAAATTAAATATTAAGAATTGTGGTCACTCTTCTGGAATTCAAGGCCATCAAATATACAAATTAATTTTATATTGTGATGCATAATATCAGGAAAATAAATTAAATTATACTTTGTTATCCAGTACACATCTACTAAGTCCTTGCTGTGTATGAGACATTGTACTAAGACATCATGCTGTCAAACAATATCACGAAGAAATACTTTTTCAAATGTGGAGACTTAGAATTTGAAAGTGAGCTTTTTGTCAAAACAATAATTTTTTTAACTTATCTGAAAGAATGGAAACTTATAGGACATTAATAGTAGTTCTTTAGCAGACACATGCTATTAACTTGTGCGGGAAATGCCACAGTATAAGGTATAGTCTTGGCCCTTAATTTCATTTTTCTGTTCCCAGCACACACACACACACACACACACACACACACACATGACTGTTACATGCATAGATATTTGTATATATGCATATATTTGTACATATAAACAAATGTATATATTTAGATATATATCAAGTATATATTGTGTATATATAACACATATACATACATCACAAGATAAAAGTCTCCAAGACTGTATGCTTCCTCTCAATATATATGTATATTATAGTATGTGTATATGCACACATGCAGTACATAGCACAGTCTTAGAGCAATGTATCTTGCTTTATTGATACCCACTCCATAGGTGAAACCCACCCAGTTTAAAGTCTTCACACACAAAATAAAGTCAGACCACAGAGTCAGAAGTTGGCAAATTTAGCTTTGTTTTCAGCCCAAAGGCAATTAGCAACATCCTTTCATAGGATGCTTGGTCATCTGGCCTGCCAGGGCTCACAGGGAACTTGAATAAACAGACCACTCTGCAGAGAGTGGTGGCTAATCACACCAGTAACCCTTGCAATAAAAAAGATGAAGGTGAGAAAAAATCCTCCAATGTTAAGACATACCTTTCTTACTAGACAATTTCAATGTAAAAATGGACAAAAAGATGGATAATGAAAGTTATACTGGAAAACACGGTTTGGGATCAAGGAATGGGAGAGGCCAAGGGCTTTGAGATTACCCAGAAGTTAGATACCAGTATATCCTGAATACTGAGTCACAAAGTATGGAATGTGGCAAACAACAAATGATATCATAAAAACTCAAATGAAAACTGACTAGAACTTCACAAACTGGAAAGCAATCTTTTCAAAATCATTCTTACATGCATCCAGATCAATATCTAGTTAGACTAAAATTCAAAGTAAATGATAAACAAGAGGAAATGACAGGACTTGGTAACTGACTGGAAATGAGAGGTAAGAGAGAAAAGAAGCCAAGATCACCTCCAAGTTCAGAAGATAAGAGACTAAGAATATAGTGGTACAAGAGTGACAGCATAGATAATAATGAAATGGCAGCAGAAGCAAGTTCGGAGGATAAGATAATCAACTCAGTTTTGGAAGTGTGGAATTTGAGGTGCTATTCAAACATTCAGACAGAAATGTCCTGGAAGCAGCTGTAGATAAGATTCTGGAGCTTAGAATAGAAGACATCTAGACTGGAGAGACATCTGTATATAAACAGTAGTTAAAACAGTGAGTGAAAACTACCAAGTGAGCTGGTGTAGAGGTGAGATCCAAAGAGGACAATAGCTACATTAAAAGAACAGAAAGAAAGAAAGGAATCAATGAAAAAGCAATTAGAAAATGAAGGAAAACCAGGACAGAATTCTATGTCTGAAGCCAACCAAGGGAAGAATATAACTGTTTCAAAAGGGTGAACTGTACTAAAAGCAACAAAAAAAGATCAATTCAGAATAGCATTGCTATTAGATTTCTCTATATGACTTAGACTATGAAAAAACAGATTAGAGTGAAAGCTAAATTGTAAGAGAATCATAGCTACAGAGCTGGGAGAGTCCAGAGAGGTGATCCAGTCCAACCCCATTTGATGTGATAGATGAGGAAATTGAAACCCAGGGAAGTTGAGTGATTTGCCCAGGGTCGCACAACTAGTATCAGAATAATTTTAACTCAGGTCTGCCTGACTCCAAGTGAGCTTCTTTAATCCACTATATAACCTCTACTCTTTGAAAAAGGACACCATCATTAAGGAAAACCAAGAGAGTCATAGATGCTCTACTTGTGGCCGAGAATTCCAGAAGTTGTTCTGATAAGTGAAATCTCCTCTGCCTCTATGCCAGGTCTGAGCTGTGCTTTCCTATCTCTTCATCTATTTCCTCTTTCTGTCCCATACTCCAGAGTTGATATTCCTTCTAGGCCTTCCTGTATTAATCATCAAAATGATCTCCTCCTTCTTCTTCAGTCATTCCCCTCCCCCTTTTCAGGTCCTTCTTGAGTTCTTCTCTTTTGCCTCATCATTCAACATCTCTTCAAGCTCTCCCAAATTCCCTTTCCCCGAAAATCAATCTTTCAACTTCTTGACAATTCCAACATTCCCTAAATCTCCTTCATGATTTCATCCTCATCAGTCCAATTACCTGTGTTCACTGTTCCACTCAACTTTTTCTCATAAAAGTCAGAAGTAGAGTTCTTCACCCTCTACATGTTCCCTTCCTTCAAGAAAATTAGAGGTTGGTCAGAGGGATGATAATCTGGTGAAAAGTTAACCAATAATAAAAATAATAATACAAGACTTAAGTAACATTTTAAAGTAATGCTAGATGAGCAGCCAAAAGACAACATGTGTGTGTATTCACACACACATATATATATATACACTCATACACACACATACACATACATACATGTGTGTATATGTATACACACACATGTGTGTATGTGTATGCACGCATATAGGTATATACCAAATGAATAATATAAAGAATAAAGCCTTAGGATTTCCAAGGCAGGTGACATATTTCCACATGGAATAATCAGGAAAGGAATGGCAGACTGGGTAGTACATATAACAGGACATCCGTGTCTTTCCTTTAAAATTGTAATGGTCTTAAATCTCATACTATTTGATACTATAGAAGAGTTACTCCTTAAATTCTGGATAGGTAAACTCAAGTGATCTTCTAATTTTTTGTACATTCCCAAGCTCTTTCTCAGCCTGTTAATGAAATGCCCAATCAGTCATCAGATATTATTCCCATTCGGAAGGCTCCCAATCATCCTATGCCTCTCTTGAGGTTTATAATAGCCAATACTTTATGACTAGCTCATTGCTAATGTAAAGTGACAGATTTACTTCATATGCTATTCATCTAAGGCCCAATATCAGAGCTCTTAAGTGTGTATAACTCCATTTAAAGCAAATCTTATGAGACTTGCACACATTGAAAATTTTCAGGGTCAGAACCATAGGTGAAAAATCATTATTTTTCATTCCTTGGAAACAAAATTGCTATAGAACACAACTTTCTTCTACATAAGGACCAACGTTCATGAGCTTCCTGGTCCTTCCAAACTATCTGAGAGCAGGAACTATTTTTCTGTCTTTGTATTCTCAGTGCTTAGTACAATTTCAGGCACATAGTAAGTGGCTAATAAATGCTTGATTAACAACCTTTGCCTCTCATTCAAAATATGTGACATTCACTTACAAAGTCAGGGCTTGCACACCGCAAGCATTCACTAAGTATTTTTTAAATAAATGAAATACTTAATTCTGCTCCAAGAAACTCTGGGATGATTTTGGGGTGAATGTCGTATAAATTCTATCCATTTGACAGAAACAAATTCAAATATTCATTTGGGTAGGGGGATGGGGAGGCTTTTCATTCATGGTATATCTGGATTTCTCCCTGAGATTTTTAGTTTGCACAGACATTTAAATTTTCAGACAAAGTCAGTTGTGTTAAATACATACAGAACTGAGGAATTCATGAAGCTTGTGAGATAGAAATCTCTACAAAACAAATGTCAGATGAATTTATATTTCAACATCATAGCTTCTTACAGATGACAGAATGAAATTCCCCAGTTTTAGTCTTGTGTTCATCCTTCGTTGCCAAAGAAGACCATGACATCAGAGTACTTTGATTTACAATGGCAAAATATAATATCATCTCTATCATCAGAGGTAGCTAGGTAGAGCAGTGGATAGAGTGTCAGGCCTGGAGTCAGGAAGACCTGGGTTCAAATCCAGCTTCAGACACTTAGTAATTGTGTGACCCTGGACAAGTCATTTAGCTCCTGTTTGCCTCAGTTTTCTCATCTGTAAAATGGAGAAAATAATGGCACCTACCTCCCGAGCTGGTCATAAGGATCAAAGAGGATAACAATTATAAAGCATATAACATATAAAGCATGTAACACATTATCAGGCACATAGTAGCACTTTATAAGTGTTCACTATTATCATCATTATTATAGGGAAAGCTTGATCTATTAAAAAAAGAACACTAGACTTTGAGTGAGGAAACCTCTGTAAGTCTTACTTACCTACCCTATCTTCCTCACAGGGATGTTTTGAAGAAAGCACTTTGTAAATGTTAAAATCTTATGTAAATGTGAATTTTTAGGATTATCAAATAGAATCTAAGGATATAATAAAAAATTGTCCTGGCTCTATCACAAACTGTAGCTGTATAACTATGATTTTGTTACTTAAACTCTCTGGGACTCAGTTTCCCCATCTGTCAAATAAGTAGCCAGAATTAAATAACTGCTAAAGTCCCTACCAATTCTAATGTTCCATGATTCCATAACCCTTCTAAAACATAGTCCTAAAACTCATGAATGAAAAGATGAACGTCACCCTCCTACCGAATCAACTCCAGTGGCTTCCTATTACCTCCAAGAGAGGATACAAAATACTTTGTTTGGGATTCAAAGCCCTTCATAATCTAGCCCCTTTCTATTTTTCCAGTCTTCTTACACTTTACTTCCCAACATGCACTTTACAATCCAGTGGCCTACTGGTTGCTCAAATAAAACGTTCCTTTTCTCAGCTCCAGGTATTTTCTCTGGCTGTCCCCCATGCTCAGAACACTTTCCTTCCTCTACTCTGAATAATGACTTCTCTGGCTTTTGAATCGCAACTAAAATCTCACCTTTTACAGGAAGCCTTCCATAACCCCTCTTTAATTCCAGTGTTTTCCCTTTTCTAATTATTTTCTATTTATTCTGTATATAGCTTGCTGTATGTATGTACACACACACAAATATGGACATATATGTGTGTATATGCATACATATATAAGTATACATACATACATTTATCATGTTGTCTTCTCCATTACAGTCTAAACTTCCTGCGGGTAGGAACTGTCTTTTGCCTTTTTGTATCCCTAGAACTAAGTCAGTGCCTGATACATAGCAGCCTCTTAATAAATGTTTATTGAATTGGATTGTACTGAAAATGAAATTATGGGGAATGAGACTTGAATGTGAAGAAAGTGAACCATGGAATAGGTATCGAATGCTCAGAAGCAGTCTGCCATTAAAACAACTAGTTTTCAGGTTATGCATTGCCAGTACTAGGTTCCATAACCATTCTTCCTATAGAGAGGCTTCTGCAACCAACATAGGAGAATTGACAAAGAGAGCAGTGATGGTTAGGAAATAACTTGAAAGAGACGATGGCTAAATTTTCAGTGTAAAGCATTTACCAGTAAATGCTACAAATCAGAGCTTTATTTATTTTGTTGACTGTCTGGACTTAAGAAAGTGATGGGGAAATATGAATAATGAATATTAAGCTTAAAATTGAGTTGGATTCATTTTTTTCAGGGCATCTTGTTAAATATTTACAAGCACACCAATGGCTCAGAAAAGGGTTCCCAGAGGCTATAAAAGAAAAATGCAGGGCAGAAGTTCAATTCAATTTAATACGCATTGACTTAGTATCTACAATGTACTACCACTGCAGTACTCTGGCAGGTGGTGGGAAACTAACACAAAAAATGAAAAATAAAAGTCCCTGCCCTTAAGGAGCTTACATTTTGTGGGGAGAGGAATAAAGACATCTCCTTCTTCAACATAAAGGAGGACCCTGTGGAGAATAGAAAATTGCCAGAACCTGTGAAGTAATTCACTAATAGCTTTTCTTTTATCAGCAAAGTGAGGCTAGCTGTCACTGCTTTTGCATACTTCACAATTTTTAGGAAGGAATAGATAGAGCATGAATTGAAGGCACATTTAGCAAGGAAGCTGAGGATGCACATAGTTGAGAAGAATCACTTTAGCTCACATAATGTGAATGAAAAATAGAGATCAGCAGCACAGGGACAGCTCAATCAGCGTCATTTTCTTTGACTAAAAAATGTGTAATATACCAGAAGCATGGATATGCTGCATATAAGTATGAAAGATTTAATCCTTTTCCCCATCCCCAATGCAGTAAAACTAGCTCTGAAAGACAAAAAAAATAGCATACTACCAAAAGTCAATTGTGTTTTCTATATAATGGAAATATCCAAGTGGATGATAGGACAAAAAATATTTAAAGTAAATAGTTGTTATTAGACACATCATTCATAGCAGAACTGTTATTCAGAAATTTCTTCAGTTATGATAAACATTATATATACACATACATATATACATATCTCAATGTTTCCTCTATTCTTTATTATTATTCTTTAGTACTATGATGATGTGAGTTTGACTTTCAAGTCAAGGAGGAAGCTGTACCGTAGCATCAATATTAATCACTTGATTTAGATTAGAAGTTGCTAATCTGAAGTCCACTTGAACTTTAAA
The DNA here is from genome assembly GCF_028372415.1 of Notamacropus eugenii. Classification (NCBI taxonomy): domain Eukaryota; kingdom Metazoa; phylum Chordata; class Mammalia; order Diprotodontia; family Macropodidae; genus Notamacropus; species Notamacropus eugenii. The sequence goes on from NC_092877.1 coordinate 280,785,802, forward strand.
GGGTTAATAGATAGACTAAATAGATTACATTTATACAGATTACAGGGTGGATCTTGAACTTGGATGGAAAAATAGTTACATCTTTATTTTCATTAATCTCTAACTAAAATTTAGTATTTCTTTGAATAATAAGAATATGCAACAAACCATGATTCTGATGGGGCAGGTAGGTGGTGCAGTGGATAGAATTCCAGGCCTAGAGTCAGGAAGACTCATTCTCCTGAGTTAAAATCTAGTCTCAGACACTAATTGTGTGATCTGTTTGCCTCAGTGTCAATGAACACATAAAATGAACTGGAGAAGGAAATGGCAAACCACTCCAGTATCTTTGCCAAGAAAACCCCAAATGGGGTACAAAGAATCAGACATGACTGAAACAACTGAACGAAAAGATTATTCTGAGAAGAATAAAGAGAAGAAGAAATCTAATCCCTAGATTTCGCCAGATAATGAAAGGAATCCATCACACACACACACACACAGCCCTTAGAATCCCTGATTTAAATAGATGATATCACATTATGTGGTCCCACTGAAAAACATATCAAATGGCTACTTTATCTTATAGAAAATTTCCCTAAAGATATCAAAATGTTATTTGAAACTCAAGTATAAAAATGAATAATATTCTCCAAAAGAGAGAACCTGAAGTCTTTTAATCTAGCAGTCAAATTGAACAGTGGACAAATTTATTTACAAATAACTTGGTCTTCTCCAGACAGGACACATTATATATATAGTCCTTCAGAAAAAAATCAAGGCAGTGTAATTTAAAAGACTGACTGGCATCCTAAAGTGAAGTCTTAATGGAAAGAAAACATTTAGAGCAATTAACAACTGTGTAATACCAGTCAATATATATTTTTGGTAATAAAAAAAGGATCTAAAAAGTGTCCAATCAAAATTCTAGTTAATATTAACTGAACACAGGGCTTATCACTCCCAAGGAAAGCTAAACAAAAGGGAATTGATGCAGTTTCTCTGAGCAGATGATAAGCTTTTAGAGAACTTCTAGAAATATGTTTGGAACAATCAGTAATCATATAAGGGATTTGTAAGAAAAGTTGACAACAGAGAGATGTCATTAAATTTATGACAAACTGTTTTGCCTCCAAATAGAACCTATGAAGCCATTAATATTGAGGAAAAGAATTGAAAGGTCTTCTATGCTGAAATCCACATGAATTCAACCAACAATCTAATGATAGAGAATCACTGGACAAGGCTGAGTCTTGCAAATTTGTTCATGGGAAAGGAAGTTCTTGAAGTAATTCAATTTAGAACCAAGTCATTCCCACTAGAAATTATAGAAGGGTTATCCCAAAGGAGCTGGGACTTTATAACCAAAGCAGATTATGCAAGGAAAAAGCAGAATTTTAGGTGCATCACATCACTGAAAACCCTAAAAGTTTAGCACCCATTGAATATGTAGCAAGAAATGATATGATGGGAGAAACATTTATACTATAATAACATTGTAAAGACAAGTTTGGGATACTTTAGAACTTCAATCAATACAATGATCACAACTCAAATTCAAAGGATTTTTATTGAAACATGCTATCCATCTTCTGCTAGAGACATATTTTAGCATATTGCTGATGAGAAAATTTGTTTCCTATGACTATATATATACACACACATATGTATTCACACACATACATGTGTATATGTGTGTATGTAGAGAGAGACATATGTAGATATATATTTGTTATAAGAGTTTTGATTTTTGTTTCTTTTTCAGTAAGGGAAAGGAGGGACAGAAGATGGAAAGAAAACAAATTTTTGTTCATTGAAAAAAAATTTTAAAAAAATTACCTAGAGTCTACAATTATTCATCAGAGACCCTCTATCTTTCATGAACTGATAAATGACAATTCCAAATATCATGGATACAGACTTCAAAAGTAACCTATCAAACTCAACCAATTAATTGTTGGAACTGAATTATTATTGCAGATAGAAGTATTGACCACAATCACCCAGACTGACCACTGAGTCATAAAATTTAAGAATAACATTTTAGATGCAGTGAAATGGCATGTAGAAATAGCACCAGACCAGGATCCAGAAACACATGTGTTCAGATCTGACCTCAGATACTGAAGAAATTGATGGGAAACTTGTGTGATCCTGGGAAAGTCATTTAACTGCTATCTACCTCAGTTTCCCCATCTATAAAGTAGGGATAATAATAGCACCTACATTCTGGAATTATTGTAAGGCTAAAAATGAGATAATATTTGTAAAGTGCTTTATAAATCTTAAAGTATTTATATATGTATACATATATACTATCTATTACATATTTATATATTGATAATTGCATTTATCTGATTTTATTATTAATTATTATTGTTGAATATATGTCACTATACCAAATACCAGTTTCCTCATCTTTAAAATGAGCTAGACAAGGAAACGTCAAAGCACTCCAGTCTCATTACCAAGAAAACCTCAAATGGAGTCATCGAGAGTTGGACATGACTGGACAACAGCAAGGACAGGTAGATGACACAGTGGATAGAGTGCCAAGCCTGAAGTCAGGAAGACTCTTCCTAAATTTAAATCTGACCTCAGGTAACTTACTGGCTGTGTAACCCTGGGCAAGACAATTAAGCCTATTTGCCTCAGTTTCTTCATCTGTAAAATGATCTGAAGAAAGAAATGGCAAACCATTCCCATATTTTTGCTAAGAAAACCCCAAATGGGGTCAAAAAGAGTTGTATACTACTGAAATAACTAAATAAGAACAATAATACCAAATGCTCATAATCTCAAAGCTATATGAACAAAAAGCTTGGAAAATATAGAGACCTAGAAGAGATGAATATACCATAATATGCTCTACTGCACCATACTATAATATAATATAATATAAGCAAAAGGGAATAGATTGTGGCTAGGCTATTCCTGTTGTCCTGTTGGGGATGCATTTATACCTTCATGCTTTCAGAATGCCTATAAAGGCCATATGCTAACAGTTTGAGCTATGAAAAGCAGTTATTTTATCCCTAGTGTAATAAATAATCTATAGAATTTTAAATATAAAATAATAATAGCAGGATAATGATTTGTTCCAGAACTGTTTCTATCTGGACTCTATAAAAATGAGAGTGAGAAAATAATTGTTATTAATAATAATAATATTTTACATAGATCTTTAAAGTTTGCCAAGTATTTTACAAGTATCCTGTTAGCTCTCCCCTCTCCTATTTACCATATGAAAGGAAATCCTTATCTAAAATGTAAAAACATTCTTGGGAAAAGATATGTGAACATATCCGTACATATGATTTGAAGCCTTCATATCATTCAATTCAACAAACACTCTCTGAGACAAACCAATCACCAAAAATGATACTTGGTTAAGTGCTGGAGCTAGGAAAGGGTGGATACAATCACACTCAAATAATAGAAGGTTTTAGTTCTAACATTTATCTCTCAAAAAGATTCTTACCTCAGATTCAATAATAGCTGTTGCCTGATCTCACTGATCTCTCACCTCTGTGTATATACATTAATATTCTTATTTTTAGAATAAAGCTCCTTCACTTTTGTGATTCTTGAATTCCTTCTTTCCCTTCATGGCCACAGCCTAGAAGCCACCTCTTTCCCAAGGTTTTTAGTGATACTGATACACACACACACACACACACACACACACACACACACACACACACACACACCTACCTACCTGTCCAATCAATCACTCACACTACTCTTTATTATCTCTCCTAGCACTTTTCCACATTGTAATATGCATTACAGTAAAATTTTGTGTCCCTGTCTTATTTCTCTACTAATCTATAAACTCTTAGAGGGCAAGAATCAAGGTTCTAACAAACACTACCTATGTGAACATTTGCAAATCATTTAATCTACACAGTAATTCATAGGATCACAAATCTAGATATGGAAAAAAAAAATTCAAAGGTCCCGATTTCCTCATTTTACAAATACAGAAACTGAGACTTAGAGTGGTTAAGTGGCTTATCTGAGATCACACTGCTAATAAATGCCAGATCCAAGATATGAACCCAGATCTTAGTTTAGACTCGAGTTCTTTTCATTGTACTACACTACCTCTCTATATTTTTGTTTCCTTATCTGTAAAATGGAGCTATACTTTTAGTATCTGCCTTGGTTTGTCCTTTTGAACTTTGTAAATCTTAAAGGCCTCCATATGTAAGCTGTTCTTATCTTTCATCTTTGTATTTTCAGTACCTAGCACAATGCCTTGCTAATATAAGGCACTAAATAAATATGATGCATTTTAATCAATAGTTCCTTCAACCATCTTTTAATTTATGGAAATTTGGAATATGTAAATTCCAGATGCATGAATATATGAGGGAGGGAATAATCATTTATATAGAAACTACAATGTTCCAGTCACTATACAAAGTACTTTACAAATATTATCTTATTTAATCTACACAACAAGCCTGGGAGGTATTGACGAAACTGTGGCAAACAGAAGTTAAATGACTTGCCCAGGGTCACATTGGTAGTAGGTGTCAAAGGTTGGATTTGAACTCAGGTCTTTTTGACTGCAGACTCAGTGCTCTATCCACTAGCCTTGAAAGGCAAACATTCTCTACTTTAGCTATTTCTGTTTAGAAGAGAGGCTACACTGTAACTAGTATACAAAGGAACATTAAAGCTCTCCCTTTAAGAAATCTCTCATAAACAAATATGCCGCCATGATCCCGATTACAGTCAGCTTTGTTGGCACCCTAAACAAAAAATTACTGATGACAGTAGCTAGGATTAAAGTCTATTAGTTTAGAGGCATGGCTTGAAGGGAGGGATTTAGTTCAGGACCAAGAAAAACAAATCACGAAAGGATAGTTTGGCTGAAGTGGATTCCTTTGGATTCTCTGTCAGGGCTAATCGTGTGAGACAAATTATTCCTGCCATTGTAGAGATGCTCTTTTCCCTTTCAACTGACTCATCCAGGAACCTTGGCTTCTTCCTCTCTATATCTACTCCTCCTTCTGCAGGATTTGTTGGCAGATTAAATGAATCTAATTACAAAAGTTAATAATGGAAGCTGGTTTATCCCATGCAGAAAACAGGATACCTGAATTAGTTCAAGTTATTAGATGTGTTAAGTTATTGGTATTTCTCTTTGATTTCCATGCTGGAGCAACTATGAGTGACACAAGACTGAGGGTTGTGGGTTTTAAAGGTCCTATTAATTGAACTGGTACAAAATCACTGTAATTATCTTTTGAGTTTATGGCTCATGTTACTAATGAGGTTGGTTAGACCTATTCTAGCTTAATCTCAGTATTTTCTTTGCTATCAAAAAAACAAAAAGAATTGTCTATTAGCAAATGCCATGGTTGTTGGATTGGTTCTACTTAGAGTTTATTTCTTAATTTGTTCAATTAATGGGTTTTATTTTCACTCATTTCCAAATTGTTATTATTATGGAACTATGAAGGCTGCTTTCTGGTTAGATTTTCTTCTGAGTTTTATTCTTTGATGATGCTTATTTATAGTAATATTAATATCAAACATTAGCACCTTAAAGTATGAAGATCAATTTAGATATAGTATCTCACTTGATCCTCAAAATAGCCCTGTGTATATATACCCATTTTACATATTGAAGAAACTAAAGCTGGGAAGGTTTAAATCATTTGCCCAGGGTCTCCCATCTTGTAAGTGTCTAATGGAGGATTTGAACTTTGGATCTTTCTTATCCCAAATTCAGAAAACTGTCAACTAAACCAACGATTTTGACAAGATTATACTTTAAAAATCCATAATACTAAGGGTACTCCTTCCATTAGTACCTTTTATAATTCTTTTATGACTTGGTAGATGGTCTTAAAAAGTTTCTATGGGGAAAAAACAATGATTACCCAGTAGGCGATGTACTTCTGAGATTATGTGAATTTAGATGGGGTGATATTCAAATGACATACATATAGCATCATTCATATTTCAAGCTTTTCCAGTATGATAGAACTTGTATTTGCTTTAGCAACAGAGTAGGATTGGAGTTATTCTTAAACACTATCAAGATAACTGATTTTAATTGTGAATTGAGTCAAATCACTAAAAAGGTAAACTGAGAAATTGACCACTGGTTAGAGAATATAGTATAGTGGTTGATCAAATATCCCCCAACTTCATCAGTTTGGATCAAAGAGGTAATATCCTAACCAATATTTCAAGTAGACACATTGATCAACAAGTATTGCCGGAGAGCTGTGATTTTCTTTGACCAGGAAATTCATGGCAACCTTCATTGTATTAATAAAGTTTAAAATATCTCCAAGTTTCTACAACAAACACAATTGTGAGGAGCAACTTCAAAGACATTTCTTTTTTTTTCTTTCAAAAACACACCTAACATGCAGGCTTCTGTTGATAACTGGTGATTCAGAATTGGAACAATTTCAAAGGGCTTAAAGATGTTGGAACAAAAGGAGGAAGGGAGAAAAGGGGGATGTAGAAAGGGAGGAGGGAAGAAAAGGGAAAATGGAAGGAAGGAAGGAAGGAAGGAAGGAAGGAAGGAAGGAAGGAAGGAAGGAAGGAAGGAAGGAAGGAAGGAAGGAAGGTAGACAAACAAATTGTCAGGCACTCTTAAGTTCTAGGGATACAAATACATCAAACAGAACAAAGACTATTTTCCAGATGCTAGCATTTTAATGAGAGAAGACAATATAAAGAACAGTTGGAAAAGAAGGCTAGAGCAGAGAGAAAATAAGGTCATCCCATAGAGGCAAAACTGGTGGTGAAGAGGAAGAGAAGTCCAGAGGTAGGTGACGTAAAGAACATGAGGTGAAGAATTTTCCTAGTGGTTCCAGTATAGGAGTCACCAATCAAGGGAACAGGGTCACAGGGCAGAAGTTTCTCCAGAGGGTCAGTGTGACAGGTAAAGGGGTAGACATTGAGAGGTATGAAGAGTGAGTCAAAGCATCAGCACTCAAGAGAGATATAAGACATCAGACAGTATTTAGAGAGCTAAGGTCCTTGTTAGAAAAATCACAGGAACATAGGTGGAGAACTCTGTCCTACTCCATTCTGTTGATGCTGAAACAAAGGCCCAGACGGCTTACAGGACAACAGAATGACATTAGCAGCAAAGATCAGAGAAGGATTAAACAATGGGGTTTTGACTCTAGATTTGGGTCTCTGACAAATTACAGAGTAGGAAAAGTCCAGGGAGCCAGACAGAGGACAAAATAAAAGGGAAAACAATGTGGTTAGAAATATTGTATTTAATTTGCTAATTAAATTTTACCTGGTGAAGATAAAAAGGAGAAAGCCATTGAAGGTGTTTAGAACAAAAATGCTAAATAATATCATCTTAAGAATTTGACTTAAAAGTATGATGGCTTCGTGATGCAGTCATATTCTTGGTCTGTCAAATGCACCCACAGTCAGGGAAGCCCAAGAGTTCTGGAGACAGCAGCACCACCCTCCCCCTCCTTGGTCATCACCCACAGGCCTGGTTTCCAATCTACTCCCTAAAGCCACTGTCCAGGGCAACAACCCTTGCGTAGATGTCACTTTTCTCTTCAATTGCCATAGCTCCTGAAGAACTATAAAACACCATCAAATAATTCGGTGGATATAGTTTTATCAACAGGACTGACACTTAACAACATGAACTATCTGCCTCGATCTTGTACTCTAAGAAGTAAAAGGGCCTTTCCATAGGTCTTCACTCCCGTATGTGTTGTATCTCTCCACTAAAATGGGAACTCCTTATGTATTCACAGGGGCTGTCTTGATTTTCTATGTGTATGCCCATCACTTAGCACCATGCATGGTAGGTTTTTGTTTTTGTTGTTATTCAGTCATGTCCAACTCTTTGTGACCCCATGCAACATCCTATTCATGAGTTTTATCTTGGCAAAGATACTGGAGTGGTTTGTCAGTTCCTTCTCCAATGAGTTAAGAAGAACAGATGACTTGCCCAGGGTCATATAGCTAGTAAGTGTCTGTGGCCACATTTGAACTCAAATCTTGCTGACTCCAAGGTCCAGTGCACTATCCACTGAGACACCTCACTTACTGCTTTGTGTATTTAGCATTTAATGAAAGCTCCCCCTCCCATCCATTCATTCAGAGACGAATTTTCTTTTTATGCTTATATGGTTACTTCTCTTTATCCTGATCAGTGAAATTAACAGAGTTCATGACTCTTAAATAAGATAAGCAAGAACACTCATTCCTCTATACTGCTTTAAAGCCTGAAGGAGGTGCACCCTAAGAAATTAGGGCATTTAATCAATGCAGCGAGGAAACAATGAAAGGGAAGCTTCCTCTAGTGTGTTAAGCTTTCCTGGCTGCCTGTTAACATCACGCTTTAAGTCAAAATATTTTCAAAAATATCTTAGAAGCATAAAAAAAAAAACTTTGTCCATGTTTAATGTTTGGAAGTTCTTCCTTACTGGGCTTGTGGGAAGAAAACTTTTTTCCCCCTCTATCCTCATTGTGTCCAGACCAAAAATACACCATCTCTACTCCAGAGTAACAATAGTGTGTCATTTGGAGCTATAAAAACAGCATTAACTTATATAGACACCAAAGCAAAAAAGAGTTTATGCCACAAAGCATGTGTGCACGTGCGTGCGTACGTGCGTGCACGCACGCACACACACTTTAATGATTATAGGGACATTTTTGGTTCCAGAGCTGACAAGTTTTACAAAGGTAGAATGTCCAAGAGCTACTTCAGGAATAATAAAAAAAATCCTTATTTCCAGTGTCTTGGCTAATTTTCTTTAGTACTTAAAGGAAACTTTTTTCAATACTTAATAGACTTTTTAGAGAAAACACACAACACTGTGAGGTGCCATATATTAAATCAGAAAAGAAAGAAAAGAGGAAGAGTTTATGATCTTGTTCATCTTTACAATCCTAAAGTTAAGCTGTCTTAAAGGCATAACGAACTCCATGGACATCTTGGAGCCAGCTGAGGCATTGTCTCCTATTGAGATTCCCTTCAGAGAATCAATATTGTTTACTGTACCCACACTATCAAAAGCTACTTAAGTCTTTAAATGGCTCTTGATGCCAATGGAAGAACATTTCTCACATCAATGTTATTAGATAGTTTTCAGCTTTATTTCCCCTATAATATTATACAAGCTTGCACACCTAGAGGCTGCTTTAGGTTAAACCAGAAACATATTGTTAAAAAGCTAAAAAAAAATGTTGAAGAGGCAAGAATTGCATATATATATATATTTTAAAAGCTTGAACCAGGCATATCACCAAAGCAATAATAATAAAATGTAACAAGCACTGCTACTAAAAGGGAAACACAGCATGTACTACAGAATGCCATTAAAACAAATAAACTACTCCACATATTAGAAGGTGTAGAATACAAGAAGCTCAAGACATTTTGTTATGTGGCATACCCATCATCTTTAATCTTGTCACTGATGCTGCCACATAAGGAACAGAGTTCCTAGGCTCTTTTGTTTGGAACATCTCAAGTTTAGAACATCTTCTAGGTCTAGAGACCTTGTAAGAATCACAATTAACTTGTCAATCAGTTCCTCACAAAGGATATTGACAAGATATGTCTTCATAAGCTTTTGCTTGTTCTTTTCCACCTATATTCAGAGGTTTCAATCTAATTACATATCTCCCTTAACAGACTTCTCCCCAGACACTAATACTCTTCTCTAGGCTGAATTCTCATTGGTTTGCAAGCTCCTTCCTCCAGTGTCCCACTCCAAATTTGTCTATTCCTTCCACTAGAATACCTCCATAATTCACATACTCCTTCTCATCTTGATCCTTTTCTTTTCTCACTCCTTCCATTTTCTGGCACTCACTGAAACTTGGCACCCTTCTGATGTCACTGCCTCCTTCTCCATACCAGTGACATTTTCTCTAAAACAATCAACTCATTGATTGCAATAAAGGAATCAGAATCCTCCTTGCTCCCTATTGAAACTTCTAGCTTCTCCCTCTACCACCTTCACTCAGAAATCTCTCCACCTTTGTGATGCATACTATCCATATTTATCCCTCAGTCCAGATCCTGGTAGCTGTTTATATATACACTCTTTGAAACATTCTCCTTTCTTCCTCAATGAGTTCAGTATTTGGCTTAAAGTCTTTCTCTCTTCCCCTAATACTAGAAAGCTTCAACATGTACATTGATTCTCCCTCAAATACTCTAACTTCCCAGCTTTTTAACCTGAGTTCTCATGATCTACTCTGTTCCTCAACTTCAACTCAGATACACACAGAAACCATCACACCTTTGATCTTACCATCACCCAACATCTTCATGAACTCAAATTCCTTTGTAAAATTTTTTATCATTCCATCTCTCTTTATGCTTTATGACTCCCAACCCCCTTTTTTAACCTCAATGTGACCTCCATTCTCTCAACTCAACAGTTCTTTCCTAAGCTATCACCTCTGCATCAGCCACACTCTCTTGCCTTCCCCATCTTGAGAACTTGGTGAAACAATTCAACTTAATACTATCTCCTCCTTTTCAATCCTTGTTCCTTTGTCTGATTAGTGATCAGTATAGCAAAACCCTGGATCTAAATTACTCCCACCATCTGCTTCTTTTTGTACCTATCTACATACTGCTCAACAAAGCTGGAGGAAATCACAAAACAAACCTAATTTGATACACTACAAATTTAGGTTATCTAATCTAAGATGAGAGTTCACTGAAACATGGAAAATTTTCTACTTTTCTATCGCTATCTCACTCTCCAACGCAGTTCTTCTAAATCGTGTGGTCTCTCCTCAGGCCTCTCATAGCACCTCTTTCCCTCATTCTGTCAAATAAGTACTTCATCTCATACCTCATAAATTACAAAAGACAAGTCAAGATTTTGCTAGGATTAATGGAAAATTCCAAAAGTTCATCCTTCTTCCCTCTAACTCATTTTAAATCACTCTGACAACTTTCCCCACAATCTCTTTTATCAGTTTTTGATAGATGAAGATATCCCTTCTTTCCAAAGTAAAGCTGATTATATGCACCCTTGATCTCTTCCCCTTCCATCTTCTTCAGCAAACTGCCCTCATTAGGATCCAAACTATTTCTTGTCTTCAGTCTCTTCCTATTTTCTGTCTACTTCCCTGCATTCTATTAAAAAAAAATCCATGTTTCATTCATCTTTTTTAAAAAAGTCATTTAGTCCTACCTTCTATGATAGCCAGATTCTATATCTCTTCCTCCTTTCCCAACTAAATTGTCTGAGGAAGCCATCTACATGTCTACATTTTACTCTCCTCTTGCTCTCTTCTAAATAATTTATAATCTTGTTTTTGAACTCATCATTCAACTAAAACTACCCTCTCCAAAGTTCCAGTGATCTCTCGGGGATCAAATCCAATGGTCTTTTCTCAGTCTTCTTTCTTGTAGTATTTGACAGGTTGAAATATAGTTTTCCATTTGGCATTTGAAGTCATTCACAACTTGATTCCATCCTACCTTTCCAGTATTCTTAAATCTTACTCACAAGGACATATTCTGCAATATGACTGATCTCCTTGCTGTTTCTCACAGACGACAATCAATCTCCTAATTCTGTGAATTTATGTTGATTGTTCTCCATGCTGAGAACTCTTTCTCCTCTTATCCTGCCTCCCGGCTTCTCTGACTTCCTTCTAGTGCCAGCTAAAATCCCACCTTCTTCAAGCAGCCTTTCCTGTTGGTGGTGGTTGTTTAGTCATTTTCAGTTATGTCTGACTCTTCATAACCTACTTTTGAGGTTTTCTTGGAAAATATGCTAGAGAGGCAGCTAGGTGGTACAATGGATACAGCACCAGCCCTGGAGTCAGGAGGACCAGAGTTCAAATTTGACTTCAGACACTTTACACTTACTAGCTATGTGACCCTGGGCAAGTCACTTAACCTCAATTGTCTTGCAGAAAATAAGTGTATATACATATACACACACATATATAAATGCAACCTATATTGCTTGTCTCTGTCATTTGCCTTGACTATATCCCATTCCTGTAATGTTCTCCTTTCTCACCTCCATCTCTTAATTTCCCTGGCTTCCTCCAAGACTCAGTCCAAATGTCACCTTCTACAGAAAGCCTTTCTTAGTTACTACGAGAAGCTAGTAACTTTGCCTCTGAGGTTTGTTGTTGTTGTTGTTGAGTTGTTTTCATTTTGTCCAACTCTTCATGACCCCCTTTGGAGTTTTCTTGGCAAAGATACTGTAGTGGTTTGCCATTTCCTTCTCCAGCTCATTTTTACAGATGAGAAAACTGAGCCAAACAGAATTAAATGACTCACCTAACATCACATAGCTAGAAAGGGTCTAAGACCAGATTTGAACTCAAGAAGATGAGTCTTCCCGACTCCAGGTCCAGCACACCGTTCACTGTATCACCCAGCTCTCTATGAGATTACCTTCTATCTATTCTGAATATATCTTACACATCCCTAGTTACTTATGTGTTGTCTACCTTATTAGCCTATGAACTCCTTGAGGACAAAGCCTGAAAAGAACTGAGGGCAGTAGATGTTAAGAGCCTATGAAAAATTATGGGAAATGTAATTCTAATACTTTCCACCCCTTCATGCTTGATCCCCCTCCTTCCTACCCTTCATATCTTTTTCATGACCTTCCCACCTTATTGCTGATGCTTTCCCACTATTGGAATCCTTCTCATTCCTTGAATACACACACACACACACACACACACACACACACACACACACACACACACACACCCTCTGGTTATTGGACTAATGAGAACTGAGGGAATCCCAGTTGTCTATGTGACCTCAGGCAATCTGTCTAATCTCTGTATTCCTCATTTTCCTCAGTTATAAAATGACGGGTTGGACTACACCATTTCTAATATCCTTTTCAGCTCTCAGTCTATGATCTTATGATCTGTGTTGTTTAGGGACTTCTAGAAGAATCATCACCTTCATCCTTATCCCCCTTATGCATCTGCATGTTCAACTCTGTGGCATTGTATTTGAGACAGTGGTAGACTGTGTGTTTTTCTCTACAGTCTCTTTTCCATAGAGTAGGACCTATTTCTGGGAGGCAGCAAGAACAATTTGTCCTAGGATGCATGCTTGCAGCAGGGACTGCTTTGGTTGGATCTTTGCCTTGATACAGCTAAGGATTTTTCATTCTTCACATTCACATCCACCTGAATGTCTAGGATCATGCTATTACTGTACCGCTACAGTGATGGAGTTTTATGTGTTAGGTTAGCTTTCCCCAAATACATGCTGTCAACTGCAGTCTAGGCTATAGAAGCAACAGAATAAATTAGAAAAATGAGGTGACACTGTGCCAGCCCATGACAAGCCTTACAGGGTTGTAATTCCTTGTTTCTGCTTACAGCACATCGCTTAGGGTGCATATTTCCTGGTTATGTACACTCTGCATATACATATACAGTGAATTCTGCAATGCTGTCATTTGGATGCCAATGTGTGACACAGAAGTTATATTGTGCAAATCTCTGTGGGGGATGGGAAGATTTTTTTTAATGATGGTAGCTCTCAGTAAACACATTAAAATCTCACAAACTACAGTGCATCATTTGGAAAGAAAACCTCTTCCACATAAATGTCTTCTAACAAATCAAAATTTAGAAGGTTTCTTTTCAAAAACCCCAACACAGTCCCAGCATGTCTACTGGTAGCCTCAACATGGCTTGCAATAAGCGCTGAATTGAACCTACACTTCCTTTCTCCTTTAGTGACTGCATGAAAGCAATTAGTTAGGGCTGTTTTAATTGTCTCTCTTGTGAGTATATACTGGCACCTGACATAAAGTCTCTTGATGCCACTAATGAAATCTCATTCCCCAGAAATAGGAGATCCTATTTAATTCAATTCAACAGAATACCTAGGCTTAATTCTCATTTCTACCACTTGCCAGCTCTATGACTTTGGGTAGGTCACATAACAGTAACTTACATTGACATAGAATTCCCAGAATCATAGGTTCATAATACTATACAGTTAGATCTGAAGGGAACATCTAATCCCATCTTCTTGTTTTACAGAAAAGAGAAATGGAAGTCAGAGAAGTAAGTGATTTGCTCAAGATACTTAGCTACTAAGTGACAGAATAGGGATTTGAATCCAAGTGCTCTGACTCCAAAACCAACACACCAACCACTATTCCAAGGTTTACAAACCAACTTCCCCACAACACTGTGAGGTAAATGGTTCAGGTCTTACCAGCCATTGAAGTAGCGAGGTAGCAGAATAGATAGAGTTATGACCCTGCAGTCAAGAGGACCTGAGTTCAAATTTGACTTCAGATACTTAGTAACTGTGCAACCCTAGGTAAGTCACTTAATTCTGTTTGCCTCAGTTTCCTCATCTATAAAATAAATTAGAAAAGAGAATGACAAACCACTAGAATATCTCTGCCAAGAAAATCCCAAATGGGGCCACAGAGTCAGACACAACTGAAATGACTGAACAATATTAACAACCCTATTTTAGAAATTACCTACCTGAGACTCAGAAAGGTTAAATTATCTGCTCAGTCACATAGCTAGAAATTCGACATTCCCCATAACATGCTTTAAGCCCTGTATCACATTAGTTTTTTGAGTTCAGTTATTTTTTCTGCAAATACAGGTAATAAGATGTGGATGACTATAAATCACTCTAAGATCAATAATAATTCAAATTAATTTGCACTTTCAAGTTACAAAGTATTTATTACATGGTATTCATTTGATCTTCATAACTGCATTAAGAAATATTCTGACTTAAAGTCCAGCACTTTCCAATACAATAATGTACGTAATTTTTTAAAATGACATAGGTAATGAAATACCAATAGCAAATAATGACAAGCCTGATGTATTCAAAGCAAATGAGCAAATACAATGTATGTCTTCCACAAGAAAAAATAATTGTCAAGGAGTAAAAACAATCTCTTTCAGAACCTCTTATTATTTTTTCAAAATCATGAAAATAACAGAGAAAATGATGAACAAGAAGGATGAACTGTTTGCATGTACCAATAGTAACTGAGATCATCCTGATAACAATTACCTTCTCTTTTTTCAGACAGAGTTCATACATAGAGTTTATGTCTGACAAAAGCCAGTCATCAGTTACATGCTTTAGATCAGGATCAGGCAGTAACAGTTCCACAAAACTGCACGAACTCCACAAGGCTCCAAGACATAAACATGGCTAGCAGCAACATGTCCTAAATCATAGGTGAGGCATCAAAACCAAAGATGGCTTTCTAGTGAGAAAGAAAAACATTGCCCCGTCATTACAGAGTCCCTGTGGATACCTGAGAAGCACAGAAACCTATATTCTTACTTCAGCACAAATAAATTGGTTGAATAAAATAAACCCTCATTAAGGAGGAAGGTCTGAATAGAACATGTAGGTACTGAAAAAAAAATGCAGCAATTGAAAACCATAGTGTATTCTAAGACAAATGGTTCCTTACAAAAGAGCATTTGAATAGCAAAGATAGTCAGGATAATGCTACACACACTTCCTTTATCTCCAGATTTTGTAAGATTTCCAAATTACAATTATTCATGAAAAAATATATTATCTAAATACGCTGTCACTGCAGCTATTGGGCAGCAGCATGGCGTAGGGGTTGGAGGGCTGTTCTTGGAGTTAGGAAGATCTGAAATCAAGTTCTATATCTAATACATACTGTTGACCTGAAAACTTAGATGAAAGAAAAGGCAACAGGCTAAATGCATACATTTTATGATTTAATTAATTAAGGAATTCCCCATAAAGAAAACAGTTACATAGCGCTATGGAGTCAGAGGTGACTCTGACTCCCTAGTACAGAAATCATCTGTCTTAAGTACATTTTGCCATGAGAAGGAAACTCTCCTAATTAAGCAAATCATAAATTCAGTAAGACAAGACAATTAACAAAGCAATGTCAGTCAAATCTTGATATTCCAAGCTCGGTAAACATATGTCTCAGGTGGTAAGGAAGGAAGGAAATCCCACCACTAGTAAGTGGCAGGCTTCCTGCCCCAAACAGATGACTGACACAGGAAAGGGCAAATAATGTTCAATAGAAACCCAGGATGCTATATTTTCTTTACCATTAATATGCCATAACATAGAATGTGTCTATAGATAATAAGATACAAAGGGAAGTCCCATTATTCAAGATATGTCGTAGGTTAAAGATCTCCCAAGGAATGCAGAGTCAGCTTTGGCTGGCTTTTGCTGACATAGGAAGAGGCATTCTCTGAGTTTACTTCAGAGAAAACAAAGAGATTATTTCAAAATTTTATATTAAACATTATCAATACAAACCGTGTAACCATGGGAAAGCCAACTAACTTAATGCTTTGGGTAACTCTCTCTAAGACCTTGTCTATTTTTGTGAAGGGATTTTCTATACTAAGTACATCAATGAAATCATAGGTCTGGCCAAAAAAAAATACAGTTATCTCTTCCACATCATGGGGGTTAGGAGCACAGCACCTCCATAATCTGGAAAATTCATATAAAAATTTTTGACTCTTCCTTCTACAACAGAAGTTGAATTTTTTTCCTTATCCTTTTATGGGGTATGTATACTACCTTATTGAAAATTTGGATTCAGTATTTGGTCATTTTTTACACATTTCTGAGTTTTATTTTATGCATTCTGAATTTCTAAACTTTTTCCTGTGTTGTTTTCTGGCCTTCATATATCATCTGCAGCTTCCACAAAACTACCCCCAAATTCCCATTTATAGTAATTTCTTATGCCTGCAATACATTAAAACCATGATGGGGAAAATCACAATGTGGATGGTATAACTGTACTATTCCATTTATTGCTGTACACACTGAGTTAATCATTCAGGAAATTCAAGAAAAAGCTTTAAAGTTCACCACAGCCACTTGTGTGAGTTGAGGAGGGGAAGTCTTCCAAAGGAATTCACAAGTGTGGAAAAGTAGTGATGATTATGTTAGATGCAGGTCTACAAGTGACTTCACAGATTAATATATATATAAACTTAGAAGAAGCTAAGAGTGGCTCTCTACAAATGACTGTATTATTCAATAGGAAACAGACATAAGGGCAGGACCTATGAATTCACTTGTACAGAGAACTCCCAGGTGAGTAAATTCCTTCCACCAGTGTAGGTTAGTACCTTCTCTACAGCATGTAGTCTAAGACAATTACCTTCAGTTTCATGGAATGATTTTCAATATAAGAATAAATTGGACACCAAATGGTAGCATTGACATAAGCCTCTATTCCCTTCACCTGAAACAGGCTCACCTAGTTAAATGGTGCATCTGGGTTTGCCAAGAAACTGAAGTAGTAATGATTCTTTCACTTTTTCTCTTTGTATTGAATTGAAAAGTAATGTGGCCAACTCCTGCCTCAGCCAGTACTTGGGTCAACGGAACCCTCTTGAATGCTTTAGGCCAGTTAAGTTGCACCTACAAATAAGCAAATAATCCAATTTTTCTCTGGCCATCCAGCACATTAGTTTTATCATCCTTTCATCTGAGAAACCTGTATTGCGTTCTGTGCAAACATTAATACAGGGCCAGCAGCATTGGACTGACTACTGATCATAATGAAGAGAGACACATCAGATAAAGGAATCTGATTTCCATGGGTAGGGAGAAAAGCACAAGAGAAATACAGTTAGGGAGAATGAGGGAGGAGACAGTCATCTTGATATTGGAGCATATCTTAAGAAAGCATGATGTCCTGTGTTTCTTAATCACTTGTCCCTGGTAAATTTGCACTGTGAAAAAAAAATGCTTCCTGATATATTTCCTTCTTAAAAACCTATACACTTCAAAAATTATATCCTTCTCCCTGACTCCACTCTTCTCACCCCTGTTCCCTGAACTTTTCCAGCTTCTAGTCCTAGCCCATGAAATTGTATCTCCTCACTATACTGAGGATGTGAATGACACAGCTGTCTGAGAAAGGGAATTAGTCATTTCCCAAATTGCAGTACAATTTAGGTACTGAGTTGATCTATCCCACAAGTACAAGTAAGTTCAAGTTATTCCAGAAAGATATGATTTTAAATTTCCAAATGAAGCTTCACAAACATTTCAACTCTTCAATAAATATGTATTAAGCACTAATTGCTTCAGGCCACGGCACTTAATGCTTCCTAGATGATACATCCAATTCATAAAACAGGGGTTCTTAACTGAGATTCATAAACTTGGGAGATTATACACACACATACACACACACATATATGTACATATATATGTAACTATTTAAGATAACTGATTTCCTTATTCTATGTATTTTATTTTACTCATTTTAAAACATTCTGAGAAATGGTCAGCTGATTTCAGACTGCCAAACAGATTCATAACGCGCACACACACACAAAAAAAAAGATCAAGAAGCCGTGTTGTAAAAGAAGCTTTTTCATAACATATAAACTAAAAGCTTTTTTATTTGAACTTATGAACATTCACATTTGACCATGGAAAGAGAAAAAAATATTCCTTATCATTGAATTAATATTTACTCAATTTTCTCTTCTCTGGTATCCTGACCAGAGTCAAGACTATAAGAAGGAAGGAGAGAAGGAAGGAAATAAGAGAGGAAGAAAGGAAGGAAGAAAGGAAGGGAGGGAGGAGGGAAGGAAATAAGGGAAAAATAAAGGAAGGGAGGAAAGAAGGAAAGAAGGAAAGAAGGAAGGAAGGAGGGAAGGAAGGAAAGAAGTAAGGAAAGAAGGTAGGAAGGAAACTAAGTTCCACAATGTGTCAGAAACTGTGCTAAGTGCTTTACAGATATTAAATCATTTGACTCCCATAACATTTTATAGTTGAGGAAACTAAAGCAGAGAGAACTTAAATGACTTGTACAGGGCATATAGCCTGGACACAAGAAGCCTACAGATTTCACAGTTGCTAGTAGAAAGCCATGATCCAACTCTACTTAGCTGTACTGCTGGGGAAAACACCACAGTAGTAAAAGTCAAGTGTGGAAGATCTAAGTAGAAGTCAGAGGTCCCTTAAATGGAATGAGAAATGCAGATGAAATAAAACCCCAATGTGAACCATGAGCAGGATGGTCTAGGACCAGGGTAGGTAGATGGGGTGCTGTATTGATAAGGTAAGGGGGAAGTGAACCAAGACAGAGCAATCACATGTTGTTCGACTTGAGCCTCAGAAGGTAAGCTACAAACCAGAGTGGTTCTTTAAGACTAGACCAGTAACATGACACTGAGGAAGAAATCCAGTTGGATCCCAATGCTGTTAGCTTTCCTGCAAAGAAACTATTTCCCAAATCCGTAATCATTTGGACTGTTCACCTCTAGGTCTTTTCTTATTTAGTTAGAGTTCTAAATATGAGCAGAGTTTTCTGAGAGGACCTGACTAATGCTAGATAAATATATGAGGGGGAAAACTTTAATGTTCCCACAGGAGACCCCATTTTTGCTTAGCATTTATGGATGTTTACTTTTTCTTCTTCAAAGTTATACAGCTAGTGGCTCCTAAAACACACTGAAGGATTAGAGACAAAACATTAATTTTATTTGTTGAATAGAGTTTAATATTTGTGTTTTTCTTGCAAATAAAAAAATTATGTTAATAACATGGCATTGAAGTTGCATTTATTAAATAATTCAATTACTGTATTAAATTGATTTCATTATGAAGCACTCCATTCTATTATATACTTTTGCATTTGCCAACTCTATCTGTGTATTGCAACATCCTCCTTGTTTCTGTTGTCCTACTAATTATATTCCAAACAGTGTTTCCCTCCTTTTAATAGCTCACAATTCTTTTCAAATTAAACAGGCTGGAGTTTGCCCTTGGGAAGCAGAATCTAATGATCAGGATTCTCTTTTGAATTTGTGAGCACCTAGAGGTTGAGGGCCTTTTCCTCATCTCTCAAGATGATTTCTGGAGTCACTTCAATAGAAAGTAAGCACCTGGCTTTGGTCATTCCAATGATTCCAGCCAACTGCCTTCTTCCCCCAACTCCTACCTCCCAGCCCTCATCTATCATCCAGGATAATTGGCTCACTATATGATGATATTTCCACTGTTTGTAATTAATGCAATTAAGTCGTATTTCTCCTCTCTGCCCATGTTAAGCTTCTTCTGAGTATGGGCAATCTTGAACTCCCTTTATTAACTCACATCAGTGATTATCCTACCGTGCCTACTCGATGCCTCCTGCACTAAACACATAAGAGCTATTACTGACTTTCTGTCTCACCACGTCCCCTGCCAAAAAAAAAATGATATTGTCATGGACAGCACAACTTAATTGTGTTGTGTACTTGCAATGGGAAAAACAAAGTAGTGGGGGGGGGGGGGAAGTTTAAGTTTTTCATCTACATTGTCAGATTATTTTTGTTGATGATGGAGGACAAGAAGGGTATGAATGAGTCTGGGAACCTACTTACAATTTATAACATTATTTCTATGAGAGAATGTGGCCACAGGCTATGTTATCCCAGAATGTAAATGGTATAGCTAAACTGTTTTCTTTTTATCTCCAATACCTAGCATAGTACCTGGCACATAGTAGGTACTTAATAAATGTTTATGGCTTGATGGCACATAATCATTTAATAAAATTATTGGTTTAATGAATTGCTATCCATATTATAATGCCTTTGGGGTGCTAGTAAGATATCTAGCTAGAAATATCATACAGGTAGAAGAAATTGTGGGGACAGAAGCTCTGGGGAGAGATTAGGGAAAAGAAATAGAGATATGAGAGTCATCTTTGTAGAATTAATAATGAAAACATGTTAGTGAATAAGATTACCAAGGGAAAGAGCATAGAGAAAGGAAAAGAGGGGTTGATGACAAAGAGAGGAAAAGGGGATGTTGATGACAAAGAGAGGAAAAGAAAATGATGACAAAACCTATGAGACACATTTAAAGGATACAAGGGGAGGTAGAACCAATGAAGGAGGCTAAAGAGGCACGGGGGATATTCCTGGATGTGGTGTGTGTAGCTTTGTGTAATACGCAAATGGATGAAAGTTAGAGAACGGCTACCTCTCTATTCCTTACCAACAAACACAGACCCTCATACCTGTGGTTATTCAAACCCAGTCAGATTCCCCAAGTTTGATGCTTGTCCCCACCCAATGCTGAGCACTTTAGGGCTGGTAGATCTGGTCAGCCATAATGGGAAGATAATGAAGATAAAAACTAAAATAACTGGAGCCATAATGTTGCTGATTTTCATTTTTAACATTAAGATTGTCTGAGACATTATGGTCTCTGCAGACACATGCAAATCAAAAGCTAATTATGAAAATAAACCCATGGTCCTCCTAACCACATCTGCACCTGCATGCAAATCTAAGCAAAATCCTAATGCAAACTACCATAGAATACTCTCACTTTGATGTATTACTATTCAGTAAGCTTGGAGTTTTAATGCTATAATATGGGTAAATGGTCATCAAAAAGTCTTTTTTACTAGGTTTCACACCATAGGATATACAGTTTTCACATCAGTTACTTGGCAATTTGAATATTTTAATAGAGATAAAGAACTAACTTTAGAGAAAGGAAGCAAAGGTCAGTGATAAACGGAGACTACTGTGAATAGTAGAATGTTAACCATAGCTTTCCCTAATTCTTTCTGTTCATTTCTTTTACAAGGATCTGTGATTTTGTCACTGTGAACACTCTTACCACCCACATAGATTGTAACCCCTATATAATTTAATAGACAGTCTCTAAGAATTTCTATGACTAAAAAAATAAATAAATCATGACCCTGTAGGCAACTTGGTGGTGAGTCTCTCCAAATTTAGAGTAGTCTAAAGCAGGTGACAGACACTTGGTCCATCATGAGATTTACTTTCCAAATCTTTACAGCCTGGTGGGATTTGCCAGAAATTGTCATCTGCTTATATGGCCTTCCAGGTCCCAGTGATAATAATCATAACACAATAAGATTTTTTTGATAAGGACTTTGATGGAGGTCTGGTTTAATGTAAAATGTGTGTAAACGAACTCCCACACTTTACATATAGTGGCTTTGTGACCTTAGATAAGTCACTAAAGAAACTTAGGCTTTTCAATCTGTAAAATAAAAAGTTAAATCAGTCTATATAATTAGTAAGGAATAGACCAGAGGTTCTTGATGTGGGATCTTTGAATTTGTTTTTTAAAAAAATTTTGATAACTGTATCTTCAATATAATCAGTTTCCTTTGTGATCCTACGTATTTTATGCACTTGAAAAACAATATTCTGAGAAGAATTACATAGACCTCATGAGACTACCAAAGTGGTCTACAAAACACTCACAAAAAGATTAAGAAACCCTGACATAGACAGTAGTGCCCATGAAATATCAAGACATCTAGAACTGAGTCCCCAGCATGTCAGGTATACCTTCAAGGGAGAATTTAAAAGAGGATACAGAAGTACTTGGGATAAAAAGAAATAGATGGGTTGCATGCCATTCTCTACTGACTCCCAGCATTCTCTTTGCTTCTGCAATGAGATTAGTACCTGAATAAGGACCTTTTTCTCTTCCCTAGGTCCTGCCTTCAACATACATACTAATATAATCTCTCAAATACTGTAATTTCTCTTTTCCTCAATTCAGTCATTTTTCATGACCTATTCTTTCACTACACCTCAGCTATAAACAGAAATGGTCATTGCTTTGATCTTGTTATCACCCACAGAGAATGTTATATTTATTTCCAGAGGTAAAGGAGAGTCATCTCTATGCTAACATTGCTGGCATCTAATTATCCGTCCCCAACCCCTCTACTAACCTTCAGATGTACATCTCCAACTGCCCACTGGACATCTTAAATTGATTGCCCCCAACAACTTAAACTCACTATGTCCAAAACTGAACACATCTCCCCCCAAAAAGCTGTCCACTTTCTGAACTCTCCTATAACTTTTAGAGGATATTCCCCTTCTCTTAGTCACCCAAATTTGCGACTCTGGTGTCATTCTTGACTTTCCATTCTCTTTCATTCCTTATACGCTCTCTGCTGGCAAGTTTTGTTGTTTCTGCATTCATCACTTAGTATTCATTCTCTTCTCTCATCTGATATATGTGCAACACTGGAACAAGACTTCATAACCTCATGCCTGGACTGTTGCAACAGCCTGCTGGTTGGTCTGTTTGCCTCAAGTCCATCCTCCACTCAGCTGCCAAAGTGACCCTCAGAGTTCAGGTCTGAACATGTAATTTCCCTATTCTACCAACTCCAGTGACTCTCCATTACTTCCAGAATCAAGTGTAAAATCTTTTATTTGACTTTTAAAGTTCTTCACGATCTAAATCTTTCCTAGTTTTTCAGTCTTCTTCTACTTTACTTCTCTCCATATTCTTTAGAATCTAGTTACGCTGTCCCTTCTCCATGTTCCTATCACCAGACATTCTATCTCCTAGCTTGACACATTTTCACTGGCTGTCTCCCTCTTTCTGGAATGCTCTCTCTTTATCTCCACCTCCTGGCTTCCCTAACTTCCTTCAAGACTCCATTCACATCCTATCTTATGCAAAATATCTTTCCTGGTCAGCATGTCTAACCCCATACTTGTGGCTTCCCTCTGAGATTACTTCCGATTTATCCTGTATATATATCTTGTATGTAAATAATTGATGCATGTTATCTTCTCCAATAAAATATGAGTTCCTAGAAAGCAGGGACTGGTTTTTGTTTGTTTGTTTTACTTTCTTTTTAGTCTCCAGCACTTAGATCAGTGCCTAGCCAGTAGTAAAAACTTAATAAATGCTTGTTGACATTATTTGGAGGGAATATCCATATTGATTAGATGAAAGATCCGTTGAATTACCAAAATTGTGAAAACACTTATTTGCCATGTCCCAGAATATTGGGAAGAGTAGATAATCAGTAGGAATTCAGATAAGAAAGATATGCTGTCTCAGTTCATTGAGTATGCTTGACTTGCTGAGAGCTGGGCTTTCTGGGCTAATGAAGCACGATGACACCATACCAACATAGACTAATCAGCAAAGGAAGGTGTTCTTAGAACATACATGAGGAATTTTGATGCCCCACTTCAGGCTGACCAAGTAGAGAACTTATAACATACTAGGTGTGGATCTGCCTTGCGCAAACATGCATTGGTTTATAGGCCAGGGAGAAAAGTGCCAGGGTCCAGTCCCAATTTATGGTTACTCAATGAGTAACACTTAAGTTCTAAGGAGGTAAGTTTTAAAATAGGAATGGGGATGAAATTTGTGATTTTTTTGGTACAGAGAACACTAAGATGAGGAAACTCAGTATACCAATATAGGTTGGCACCTTTTCAACTACTTGGTCTTAGAAAGTTTCCTAGGACACTAAAAAGGTAAAGTACCTTGAATCCAAGTTCCTGGTTCTGAAGCCAACCCTATCAACTATGCCACAAAGCCTCTCAGTTTTAAAATAGTCAAAGGAATACTATCACATTGGCAGAAATAGAAAAGGACTTCCAGATAAATATGTCATCCTTTTCAAATAAAGGAAAAATTGTGACCCCAAAAATATACTTATAGAAATATCTTGTGTAGTATAAGAATAAAAAAAACTGTGTTTCTTCCCATAGCTTAAAGCCTTCTGAGGCTACAGTTTTTGTCCCTGATCCTATAATTTAAGTACTAATGTTCCTTAGCTTTTTCACATTCCTCTTCCTCTGTAACCTTTATTTATACAGCTTACTTTCAGGTACAGAGAGAAAAAGAGTTGGTCTATAAATGGATCTAAATAAATAATTTCAAAACAGTCAGGCATTAGGAGTGTAAGTGGATATTTTAAATGTCACATCTTCAGTGTCCTTGTACTTGCCCCTCTGTGGCAGCATCCCATTCCTTCCTGGCCTTCTTGAAGGCATGGCTTGTGAGTTGTCTATATCAGCATCTACACAGGTGGAATTGATAGCCTATATTTCAGGGCACTAAGTTTTTAGCCACTCATAGTACCTGACACAAAGTAAGCACTTAATTTCAATTCAGTTCAATACATATTCATTAAGCATCTAGTATATGCTAGGCACAAATAAGAAAAAGACTGTGTGGGATACAGAGACCCTTATCAATGAATCAGAGACTCAGAGATATTAGCAGAAAGATTAGTTCGGTTATTGACTTTCTCTAGAAAGGTCTCCCTCAGAGCACCCAAGAGATGGCGCTGACCAAAGAGAGGGGAGGTGTGTTCAGCTCAGCAGATTATGTAGGCGCTAACCACAATCCCCTCCTCCCTAGCCCCCTTCCTCAGGACTCATTGGTGCAAGCCCGGAGGGTACAATCTATTTGTGTCAATCTACACCAGCAACAGAGAACAAATTTGCCTGGAGACAAGGACAGGTGGGGAGTTTTTACAAGAGTAAACAGTTTTAGGGAAAAAAGAGGGGGGGTGTTATTCTTCCCTGCTACATGTCTAAAAACAAAGTGGGGGGAGGGAGTGAGGGGGTGGGGAGGGGACGTCTGGGAAAGTACAGAATGTGTTGAAAATATTTCTTTACAAGGTCAACTTACTGCAAATGTTTCAACAGGACAAGAAACAACTCTGCAGCTTCACTCCTGAGAGTGAAGAGATCCTGAGAGATCCTCAGAGGTTAATAATTTAATGGGGAAACACAACACACAAAAGAAAGCTGGAAAGCTGGGAGGAAGGATACTAGAGGTTACTTGGCCATGGAATTCGAGCCAAAGAGTCAACTAGGAGGCCCAGTGGATAGAAGACAGGCCCTGGAGTCAGGAGGACCTGTGCTCAGATCTAGTCTTAGACACTATTTGCAGTGTGCCCCTTAGCAAGTCACTTGCCCCCAACTGCCTCAAAAAGAATTCAAGCCTAGTAGAGCTGCAGATGGAAGGAGAGTGAGCTGCAAAGGCCTGCTCCCTGCCTTCTATAAAGGAAAGCTTTGGGAAGTGTTTGTGCTTCACCCACCAGCCCACCAATCAGAGGGGAAAGAAAGCTGAGGGAGCTGGGAAGGTGTTCCGTATCCAGGGCTGAGTTAACCAGCATGAGGAGGAGATAAATCAGCTTAACCTGGAAGGGACATCTTATTCCATGGAGTTTGAACAAAGTAGAGCTGCAGATGGAAAGTGGAGAGTGAGGTGGAAATAATATGTTTATCGAATGACTAACCTTACCACCCCAATATATTATGATTAACCAAATACGGAGGGTGGGGAATCCATGTCAAAAGACACAATTAAAACCCTCAAAGGTGGGAATTCAAACTGTTTCTGAAGGGAAGATTCCAAATGAAGATAAAAGATCATGAACATTGATTATAAAATACATGCAGAGAGCAAATGACAAAAAATCAATAAGTACAGATTCAGAAGGTCATCTTATAATCCCCATAATACCTTTATGAGTATCATCTATGCATGAGGGTATCCTTGAAGAAAAAAATGAGAAGGGAGTAACAGGTTGTTGCAGACAAATTTCTTGAGGTAACCACAACTTTACGGTGATAAAAGTGACTGAGAAGAATTGAGAATATCAGATCCTACTGTGCATGTGGTTTGTTGACTGTTTTTTTTTTAAAGGGAAAGGTAATAAGTATTTACATAACCCATATTAGCCAGGCACAGTGCTAAGATATTTACAAATGTTATCATCTTCAATCCTCACAGCAACCTTGCAAAGCAGATACTATTATAATCACCATTTAGAGTTGAGGAAACTGAGGCTAACTTGGTAAAGTGACTTGCTGAAGACCATACAGCTAGTCAGTACCTATGGCTGGATATTCAAACTCAAGTCTCTCTGACTCCTGGTGCAGCATTCTATTTACTTCACCACCTAGCAGCCTCAAAAAGACAAAAGCTATTTGAGTCCATGAAATAAAATGTAATTTTGGAGGTTCTTCTCAAACAAGATGTCTACCACACATACCATAAAATTACATAAGATTCTGTAACAGAGATACATGGGGATTATAACTTGCCAAAGACTGACAGTGAGGGAAGTATAAAAAGCATATGTATTGGGGATATGAAGTGAGGGAATCTACGTTGTGTATGTATGTAAGTATGTAATCGCAGTTTGCTTTTCTATGACATTTCTATGAAAATTTAGGATATAGAAAGTAACCATTAGCAAGAGAGCATGTATTTTTATCCAAATTGCTCTGATAACATTGAGCTTGATAATGCTAGTGACTACAGGATACAGGGAACCAGTTCATATAGTCTAGCAGAAAAACCAGAAGCGCAAGGAATTGAAGGTTGCATGGGAAACTGACAGGTGTCAGGACAGAGCATGATTGTGGACTCTTTCCTGAGG